>NW_027441973.1:0-300000 GCF_048569485.1 Anomaloglossus baeobatrachus | reverse complement strand
TTCGCCCAATTTTCGAGTCCAGCCAGGTGCAACTAGGCAGCTGGGGATTGGAATCCTCAGTGCAAAGTGCCCAAGCTTTCTGGGCACCACCGCTGCGAATTGCAGTCCGCAGCCACCCCAGAAAATGGCGCTTTCATAGAAGCGCCATCTTCTGGCGTTGTATCCAACTCTTCCAGCTGCCATGATGCCGGGTGGCTCGCTGGGAAATAATGGGGTTAGGGCTAGCTGTATATGATCAGCTGGCCCTAAGCTTGAAATTCATGGTGTCACGCCAATATTAGACATGGCCACCATGAATTTCTAGTACAGATAAAAAAAACACAACACACAGAAAAATATTTTTATTATAAATAAAACACAACACAATTAGTGACTCCATCTTTATTGAAATAAATAACCCCCCTCCGCAGTAATCCTGAGTCAAGGGTCCCGCGCCGTCCAATCCGGATCCAATATCATCTGATCGGTTTGCTGGAAGGCAAAGCGATCAGATGATGTGTCGGGTTCAAGGGCCTGAATCACATTACACAGCAGTTGATTGTATAAAAGCCTGTTATACAATCAGCTGATGCATCAGTGCAAAAAAAAAAATACACACGTCCGATCGCTGCAGGAGCTGCCGATAATCAGCTGATGAAGTCTCCTGACGGCATCAGCTGATTATTTAAGCCGGCCAGGTGGTAAAAAGCCGGCGTCACCGCGAGACTTACGATCAGCTGATGCGTCAGGTGACCGCATCAGGTGATCACCGCCAGGTCCTGCAGCAATCGGACGTGTCCGGGAGCACACCGGAGCTGTGTCCTGAAGTTTGGAAGAAGCAGCTGGAGTTACAGCGGGAACGAGGAGGAGAGGTGAGAATATACATTTTTTTTTTCTTCGGCTCCTGAGCGCTTACCTGCAGCCCTGCGCGTCTTTTCCTCTGCTGCTCCGGCGGCAGTGTGATGACGGCCGCTGTGTCGGTGTGGGGCTGAGCAGCTCCTCCGTCTCAGTCCTGTCACCGGCCGCACTGTTCACATGTACGCGCGTCTGAAAGATGCGCATACATTTGAATAGCGGCACGGTCTCCAGGACAGGTCTAGGACTTCCGCAGTGCGGGACCTACGGTGATATCACATGACTGTGATGTCACCACAGGTCCTTCTGCAGCCGCACAAACTACAGCGATAGTACGGAACTTGTGCTATCACTGCAGTTTGTGATTAAAAGGCTGGGGGCCCTCAGAGCGTGGGAGGGGGGGCCCATCACAGCGTGGGGCCCCTGCCCAGTCTGCCGCACGTAACGCCGGCCCCGAGAAACCGGCGGCCCCACGGCGCTATACACTGCCCCGCACTATGTAAGGCACAGGGGCCCACTGAGGGCCCGGGGCCTACCGGGGAATTCCCCAGTACCCCGGCGGGCCAGACCGACCCTGAATGTAAGGCACAAGTCCAGAGAAAATGAGAGTATTTAAGGGGAAATACAGATGATTAGCAGCTGAAGGAAGAGGAGCTCCCTTGGGCCCTAAAGGGAAGAGGATGAAAACCCAACAAAGGCGCTACCTAGTACACTGAATACTGACAGCAGCAACAATAGAAAGTTAGGAACCATGTTGCGCAGCGAAACGCTGTGACCTTCTATTGCCAGACACCTAAGGACTATCTCCATAAGCTCTGTATAACCCTGCCCCCACCCCTGATTGGCAGCTTCCTGTCTATGCTCATTGTACACAGCTGCCAATCAGTGGTGTGGGTGGGGTTATACACAGCAGCATTTTGAGAAATGCTAGATTTTAAGCAGATAAAAATGATTATTATAAAAACTTCAGCAAGCAGCCAAGTAAGTGACATATCGCTGGAACCAGTCTCTGCTTATAAAGGTCGATTGGACACCTGTTTTAGGTAGCTTTATTCCTGTTAACCCCCTCACGCCCTTTGACGGATACATCCGTCATGGTGCCCTGGTACTTAAAGACCCATGACGGATATATATGTTTGGGAAGGAGAGGACCTGTACCTGACCTCAGGAGAGGTGGTGTCTCCTCCCCGGACCTACGGAGGCTGTGATTGGCTGACGAACGCCGCTCAGCCAATCACAGGCAGTGTAATGTTTCAGCCATTGAAAATGGATGAAACATTGAAATCCAGCTATGATCACTACAGCTGTAGCACTGATCATTGGCTGGAGCTGGGTGACTTTTGCTGCACCCTCCCCCAGCCCTGATTGGAGAGATTGGCCTTGTGATCGATCTCTCCAATCACCGTGGATCTGGGGCCGGAGATCTGTAGGTGATCGCTCTCCTCAGCTTGTCCGTCTGTGGAAGCTGAGGAGAACGATCCCTGCGGGTGACTATCGGTAAGTCACTGCCCCCAAATCCACCGCTTTTCCCGATCATCCACCGCCGCAGCCACTGTCTCAGATCATCCGCCACCCTCCATCTGCTTCGCTGCTGCTCTGCTCCGCCCCTGCATCGCCGAGGCACTGCTCCTTCTGCTGCCCCCCTGCATCTGCCGTCGTCCCACCTGCATCAGCCGCCCCCACCCCTGCATCTGCCATCGCCCCCCCTGCATCTGCTGTTGCCCCCCCTGCATCTGCCGTCGCCCCCCCCCTGCATCTGCCGCCGCTCCCCCTGCATCTGCTACCGCGCCGTCCCCATCAGCCACTGCCCCCCAGCATCTGCCACTGCCCCTGCATCTGCCACTGCCCCCCTGCATCAGCGACTGCCCCCCTGCATCTGCCACTGCCCCCCTGCATCTGCCACTTCCCCCTTGCATCTGCCACTGCCCCCTTGCATCTGCCACTGCCCCCCTGTATCTGCTACTGCCCCCCTGCATCTTCCACTGCCTCTTGCATTTGCCACTGCCCCCTTGCATCTGCCACTGCTCCCCCTGCATCTGCCACTGCCCCCCTGCATCTGCCACTGCCCCCTGCATCTGCCGTCGCACTCCATCAGCCGCTGCGCCCCTCCCCGATCTGCTGCCCGCGCTCTCCTATCCTCTTCATCTGCTGCCCCCTCTCCCCCTCTCGGATCTGCTGCCTCTTCCATCTGCTGCCTTTTCCAACTTCTGTGATCCTGCTGCCTAGATCCATCCTGTAAGGTAGCTATCCCCAATCTTACCTCACACTCCCCTTCCACCCTCCCCCCCATCCTCCGCCTCCCTGCATCCGTTGCGCCCTCTTCCATCCTTCATCTATCCTTTTTTCCATCTCACCTAGCCCCCCCCTTTTGCAGCACATCCGTGCGTGCGTCCTGATTTTTTTTCTGTAATTCTGTAAACTAAGAAAGAAATACAAATAAACTTAGTTTAGGGCCAGTAAAATTATACTGTAGTAATCATCAACTACAGTATTTGTTACAAAATATTGTAAGGGTCAGCCCAGTGCCACACATGAGAGCGATGCACGAGTCTCGCATCGCATCATCCAGCACGGTCGCTCTCTTCCAGACAGGAGTGTGCGGCTGTGCCAGATGATGCGATGCAAGATTCGTGCATCGATCTCACGTGTGGCACTTGCCTTAGTGTCAGTTGCAGGCACTCATTTTTTATTTTGTTTTACTGACGTCTGTATTTTTTATTTCGCCAAACTAATTTTTTTTCTATGGGGGTGTCTAGTTTCCACAATGGGGTCACATGTGGGGGAGCTCCACTGTTTCGGCACGTCAGGGGGATCTACAAACGCAACATGGTGCGGCTAACGATTCCAGCTAATTTTCCATTTAAAAAGTCAAATGATGCTCCTTCCCTTTGAAGCTCTGCCGTGCACCCAAACACTGGTTTTCTGACCCATATGAGGTAGCAGCATACTCAGGAAAAATTGCCCAACAATTTTGCTGTCCATTTTATCCTGCTACCCCTGTAAAAATAAAAAAATTGAGCCTAAAATAACATTTTTGTGACAAAAAAAAGTACTTTTTTGTTTTTATGGCTCAATGTATGAAGCACGTGAGGGTTCAAAGTGCTGATTACCCATCTAGATTTATGCCATGGGGGGGTCTAGTTTCCAAAATGAGGTCACTTGTTGGGGAGCTCTATTGTTTAGGCACCTCAGGGGGTCTCAAAATGCAACATGGCGTCCACTAATAATTCCAACCAATTTTGCTGTGACATGGCGCTCCTTCTCTTCTGAGCCCTGCTGTGTGCCCAAACAATTACTTTCCACCACATATGAGGTATCTGTGTACTTAGGATAAACTGCACATTACATTTTTTAATGGATTTTTTCCTGATACTCTTGTGAAAAAAAAAGCTACCTGGTTGAAATAACAATTTCGTGGTAAAAAAATATATATATATTTTCATGGCTGAACATTATAAGCTTTTGTGAAGCCTCCAAGGGTTCAAAGTGCTCACTAAACATCTAGATAAATTCCATGAGGTGTCTAGCTTCCAAAATGGGGTCACTTGTGGGGGAGCTCATTGTTTAGGCACCTCAGGGGGTCTCCAAACGCTACATCGCATCCGCTAATGATTCCAGACAATTTTGCACTACATATGAGATATCGGTGTACTCAAGAGAAATTGCACAATTAATGTAATGGTGCATTTTTCCTGATACCCTTGTGAAGATGCTAAATTTTATGGCTAAAGTAACATTTTTGTGTAAAAAAAAGTAAAATTTTCACTTTTTCCTTCTACATTGCTTTGGTTGCTGTGAAGTTCCTAAAGGGTTAATAAACTTCTTGGATGGGGTTTTGAGCAGAGTGAGGGGTGCAGATTTTAGAATGGGGTCACTTTTGGGTATTTTCTGTCACCTAGGTTTCTCCAATGACTCCAAATGTGATGTGGTACCTAAATTGTTTTTTTTTTTGCATATTTTGTTGGAAAAATGAAAAATTGCTGATGAACTTGAACCCTTCTAACTTCCTAACGAAAAAAAGTTTTGTTTCGAAAATTGCGCTAGTGTAAAGTAGACAAGTGGGAAATGTTATTTAGTAACTATTTTGTGTGACATATCTCTCAGATTTATGGGTATAATTTTCAAATTTTGAAAATTGCAAAATTTTCGCCAAATTTCTGAAATTTTCACAAATAAACGCAAAACATATCGGCCTAAATTTACCACTGACATGAAGTACAATGTGTCACAAAAAAACAATGTCAGAATCGCCGGGATCCGTTGAAGCATTCCAGAGTTATAACCTCATAAAGTGACACTGGTCAGAATTGCAAAAATGTCCGGGTCTTTAAGGTGAAAATAGGCTGGGGGCTAAAGGGGTTAAATGGGACTCTGAAACTAAAAATTTAAAAAGCCATGGCAGAGACAGGAAAGCCATGGACAGAATGTATTCCTATAGCATTGTACTCTGTAAGGGTCACCCCAATCAAAAAGACTGGATTGAGTCCTTATGAGATATTATTTGGGAGACCACCAAAAGCAGGAATATATTATCCTCAGCAGTTACAGACATTACATTCTGATATGATGACATATGTGGGATCTTTACAAAATGTATTGCATCAAATTCATAAACGTGTTTTCAGTTCCATTCCAGATCCCTCCTCCCTGGTATGCACACACTCTCTTAAGCCTGGGGATTGGCTGACAATCCGGAAACACGTGAGGAAAAGCTTGGATCCTAGATTTGAGGGACCAAACCAAGTCCAACTCACCACACCAACCGCAGTGAAAGTTGAGGGAAAGACTATTTGGATCCATGCATCCCACTGCAAGAAGGTCCACAAAGACTAAAGGAATAACATTAGGGTAGTATTGTGTATAGATTCTATTTCTATATTATACTTTCCTTTCAGGAATAAAAGGTGATAATTCACTTAAACCATGGGAGAAAGCAACATTACATCAGAAAGAAGTATTACAACAGAGTGAAGTAGCTGAGCAGTGATCAGCAGTGGGGTGAGGTACCTAAACAATGGGATAATAAGTTTGTGATGTACCATGATTACATAGTAAGAGCACGAAATGTCTCAAATTGTTGGATATGTTCACATGCGCCCATTGCAGCAAAAACTATGCCTTATTTTGTTACCCCTATTCCATAGAGTGAATTAATGGGTCCAAAATGCTGGAAGATGCAGGCTTTAGAGTTAAATGAAACGCAAAGTAAAACTTCTGCACCCCTACCCATAACAGGGTGCACAAAGCAACCTTGGTTTCAAGTAAATTTACCATCAGTGAGAAAACCAAGGTGAACATACGAGTGGGATTATTGAGTTTAAAGAAAATGATGGGTCCTGGATAAGCCGGGAAACAAGTCAGAGATATTTGGGAAAAGTCCCCACTCATAATTTAAAAATTAGTTTTTCCACTTAAAAAGCCTATGCCATTAGCAAGCACTGGAAACCAGTATTGTAAGAAGCAACCCTGTCTTCAGAGATATGTGCATAAAACTATTTGGTCCAGAGCATATAGATTTGAAGATGGTAATACTGATATTTGCACAAATCATAGTGCAATATATGTAGATCCAGAAACAGCGGAAGGGCAGCTTGGTGACGGGGCAGCGGAAATGACGATAGCCATTAATACTGAACCATATTGCATACCTCTACAATATTATAAATCAGTTACTACCAACCTGGAGGATTCTTGGTGTCTGTATGAAGACAGTGCGATTTATTTCAATGATTATGGCATTATTAAATGAGTATCAATTTGAACTCCCAAAAGGTATATACATTATCTGTGGGGAAAAAGCCTATAGATGGATTCCCAAAGGGGCAGAGGGAACCTGTACATTAGCTAGACTAGAACCGGTAACATGGGTATGGGAGGATGATGATTTCACATGCAAAAATATTCCTCAGCACGTGCTTGCAAAGCGTGATGCAGAGTCAAAATCAGATAAACAGACATACAAACATGTGTTCAGCACCCCATGGTATGCACAGGCGGGTATGGTTCTGACCGGCCCACTGGAAGTAATGCTCAGAACAATGAGAAATGCCCAAATGATTCAAGAATTGGGAGATATTTGTGATAATGTGACTGATCTCCTAATTGATGCATTAAATATAGAATCAGCATATACAAAACAGCTCATTATCATAACCAATCAACACTCACTGGTGCTTGACTATCGCACTGCCTCTAGTGGGGGCTTTTGTCAGGTGGTGGGACCTTCATGTTGTCACTTAGTTAACCCTGAAGGACTCATGCAGGTCACACATGATATAGTCCAAGCAGAAAAACTGAAGCGGGAATATAAAAAGGCCAATGCATTAGATGATCTGCCTCTTCCTTCATGGCTCCCATGGTTAAATCCATTAAATTTGTTCAAAGGCGTGGGTGGATGGATAACTGGGATAATACACTATGTGATCAAAGGAGCTTATGTAATATTGGTAATTGCAGCACTGATAAAATTATTTGTGATACTTGTGAAGAAAATTCGAGGAACTAATTGTAAGTGTTTTTCAGGAAAATATAACATCAAAAAAGAGAAAGATACTGAATCCCTCCAAACCCCAGTATTGATGACAATAACTACCACAAGAAGATGCAGATGCATATTATGTGATAAGAAACCTTGGTGGACCTGGCAGACAGCGCCTATTGTGGAAATCCTATAAATGGAGTTGACACAACCACAAGAAAGTCAACAAAATGAGAACTTTAATACTGTGTAAAACACTCAGAAGTGTGTGACATATATCATATAAACACATTTACACAGATTGAATAAACTATAGTCTCCACATATATTATATTATTATATATGTTATATAGTCTCAAATATATTTACATCTCCCCTCTTTCTTATATATTAATAGGAGGGAAAATAGGAATTACTACCTACCGGTAATGATGTTTCCAGGATCCATCATGACAGCACCACAGGAGGTTGCTTCCTCCCCCCTCTACAGGGACAGGAACAGAAAAGGTTAAAAACCCCTCCCCTTCCCAACCTCTCCAGTGGCTTTTCAAGTACCACACCAGGATGGGTATAACAGCACGTTTATTTATGCTTGAGAACTACATACAATGTTAATATACACGAAGTAAAAACAAAGGGAGGGAAATAAGGGTGCTGTCATGATGGATCCTGGAAACATCATTACCGGTAGGTAGTAATTCCTATTTTCCAGGACCACATGACAGCACCACAGGAGAGTACCAAATTAACTTATCCTCAGGGGGGGACTACTGCCTGGAGAACCTTCCTACCGAACGAGGTCTGGTGGGAGGACAGAATATCCAACTTGTAGTGTCTATAAAAGGTGTTTGGACCTGACCAAGTGGCTGTTTTACAAATCTGGTCTAGAGAGGCCCCATGCCCTTTCTGCCCATGTGGTAGATAGTGATCTAGTGGAGTGGGCCCTAAGGTGATCTGGCAGGGTTCTACCTGCCAATTGATAGGTTGAGGATATTGTGGATCTAACCCAGGGGTGGGGAACCTTTTTACTGCCGGGGGCCATTTGGAATTTCCTACTAACCTTTGGGGGCCGCACAAAATTATCAACTTGAAAACTACCCTGTTATATTTGGTCAAACGATTAATTAACTCACCCCTACTGTGGTGGCTGGAGCTGCTTCTCTTTGGTGTGGCTCTGATGTTCGGTGATATTGATCATCTTGGTTCTCACAGCTGCTTTTCCAGGTTTGTCTCGGGACATACACATCACAAGAGACGCTGGGGCGCATAAATTACAGGAGACACTGGGAGTACACATCACAGGAGGGGCTGGGGCATATACATCACTAGGGGGCATGGACAGCCCTGGCGGTGGCACAGACATGACTGGGGACAAGTACAACACTAGGTGGCAGCACAGACAGAGCAATAGGTGGCAGCACAGACAGAGCACTAGGTGGCAGCACAGACAGAGCACTAGGTGACAGCACAGACAGAGCACTAGGTGACAGCACAGACAGAGCACTAGGTGACAGCACAGACAGAGCACTGGGTGGCAGCACAGACAGAGCACTGGGTGGCAGCACAGAGCACTGAGTGGCAGCACAGACAGAGCACTGGGTGGCAGCACAGACAGAGCACTGGGTGGCAGCACAGACAGAGCACTGGGTGGCAGCACAGACAGAGCACTGGGTGGCAGCACAGAGCACTGGGTGGCAGCACAGACAGAGCACTGGGTGGCAGCACAGACAGAGCACTGGGTGGCAGCACAGACAGAGCACTGGGTGGCAGCACGGACAGAGCACTGGGTGGAAGCACGGACAGAGCACTGGGTGGCAGCACGGACAGAGCACTGAGTGGCAGCACAGAGCACTGAGTGGCAGCACAGAGCACTGGGTGGCAGCACAGACAGAGCACTGGGTAGCAGCACAGACAGAGCACTGGGTGGCAACACAGAGCACTGGGTGGCAGCACAGACAGAGCACTGGGTGGCAGCACAGACAGAGCACTGGGTGGCAGCACGGGCAGAGCACTGGGTGGCAGCACGGGCAGAACACTGGGTGGCAGCACGGGCAGAGCACTCGGTGGCAGTACGGACAGAGCACTGGGTGGCAGCACAGACAGAGCACTGGGTGGCAGCACAGACAGAGCACTAGGTGGCAGCACGGACAGAGCACTGGGTGGCAGCACAGACAGAGCACTGGGTGGCAGCACAGACAGAGCACTGGGTGGCAGCACGGACAGAGCACTGGGTGGCAGCACGGACAGAGCACTGGGTGGCAGCACGGACAGAGCACTGGGTGGCAGCACGGACAGAGCACTGGGTGGCAGCACGGGCAGAGCACTGGGTGGCAGCACGGGCAGAGCACTGGGTGGCAGCACGGGCAGAACACTGGGTGGCAGCACGGGCAAAACACTGGGTGGCAGTACGGGCAGAGCAGTGGGTGGCAGCACGGGCAGAGCAGTGGGTTGCAGCACGGGCAGAGCAGTGGGTGGCAGCACACTGCACAAGGGGGTACACAGCACTGAGCATGGGGGGGCAGCGATGGGTTCAGCACTCACAGTATTGGAGTGGGGGAGGAGTCACACACACAGCACAGCACAGGCCTGACTGGCCGGTAATCTGCTGCAGCTATTCTGTGACATTAGCGCAGCATGCTGCTTACCCCGCCCACCAGAGCACACTAGCACAGGCCGCGGTTAAGCCTAGAATGTATGGGCTGCAGTCAGGTCCTGGAAGTCAGGATCTGGATAGAGCCCATACATTCTAGCATCTACCCTCAGGTAATCGGGCAGTGGGATTTAAAGGGCCAGCAGCCGGGAAAAGCGCGGCTGCCGCCAGAGCACAGCGGTCCCCGGGAATGTGCCCGAGGGCCGCATAAAAAGTCGCCACGGGCCGCATACGGCCCGCGGGCCGGAGGTTCCCCACCCCTGATCTAACCCATCGAGACAGTACAGCCTTTGATGCCGATTTGCCTCGATTTCTACCCCTGAACTGAAGGAATAAGGTGGAGTCCAATCTCCAGCTCTGGGTGGCCTCCAAATAGCACAATACTGTTCGCTTCACATCCAAAAAATGCAGCCGCTGTTCCTTCTGGTTCGTGTAGTTGTGGCAAAAGGATGGCAAAACCACTTCCTGTTCCAGGTTTGCCGAGGATACCACTTTGGGACGAAATGTTGGATCAAGTTTCAGTACAATTCTGTCATCTAGAATCTGAAGATAAGGCTCCCTGATAGACATTGACACGCCTCCTGACGAAGCCTTTGGTGAAACGCGCGTCGAGGCCCCGCCCCCACGCCCGGACACATCCACCATCTCTGCTCTGACATGACGCAAGGTAATATTGATTAATTACTTATGCCCCCTTGCCATTGGGACTCTGTAGGGGATTCTACAGATCTCCTACTAATAACTGTTTTCTTCACACTGTCCCTTTTGACTCTTCACGGGCTATTTTATAACTTGTACAATCCTCCATTATATTGCTGCCTGTCAGCAGGTTTGCCATCTGGTGGTGTGTCCTGGTATTGCTGTGGGTTGTTTCCTAGCAGGCTGTTTCCATCTAGCCTGCCTCCACTGTGTGTCCTGTATCACCTTATGTACAATTAATAAATCTTGTATTTCACTTTGATTATCCGTGGTCCTCTCTCTTTTGTATCCCCACCTTTATTTTTGGTAAATTGGGGCTACATTATTCTAGGTTTTATATTTCTTGTGGACCTCTTCCGGTCATAGGAAAGGTTGTTTAGGTTCCCTGATAGACAAAGCCTGTAATTCACCAATCCGCTTAGCCGTTGTGATGGCCACTAAAAACACCGCCTTGAAGGATAAATGTTCCATTGAAATGGTAGACAAGGGCTCAAACGGCGAATCACAAAGGCCATTGAGCACCAAAGTCAGATCCCAGGGAGGCACTGTGGGTCGAATTGTAGGCTGAAGGCGCTGTATCCCCTTTACGAATCTGGCAATCCAGGGATTGGAAGCCAGTGACACATCAAAGAATACACTGAGTGCCGATATTTGGACCTTTAAAATGCTAGGCGTAA
Organism: Anomaloglossus baeobatrachus; assembly: GCF_048569485.1. NCBI lineage: Eukaryota > Metazoa > Chordata > Amphibia > Anura > Aromobatidae > Anomaloglossus > Anomaloglossus baeobatrachus. The sequence continues at coordinate 288,662 of NW_027441973.1, read as the reverse complement.
GACCCTGGCGGAATCCCAGTTGCAGGAAATCCAAGATTTTCAGAATATTAGGTCGAGAACTGTCAGCAGGTTCTTCACCCAGAAAGGAGCAGAATTTCTTCCAGATCTTCCTGTATATGGTCCGGGTAATCTGCTTATGACTTGCCTGGAGTGTAGAGATGACATCAAGTGACAAGCTTTTTCGTCTCAGGAACCTCCCTTCAAGATCCAGGCCGATAGCTGAAGGTGATCCAGGTCCTGGTGAAGAACTGGACCCTGGCTGAGGAGATCGCCCGTCAAGGGAAGTAGGACCGGATCTGCAACTGCCAGGTTCCTGAGTAAAGAGAACCAGCTCCGCTTCGGCCAAAACGGGGCTACTAGAATCACATGGGCTCCGTCTTGTTGAATCTTCCGGAGTACTCTGGGGAGCAACGGCAGAGGCGGAAAGGCGTACACCAGACCCATGGACCATGGTTGGGTCATGGCGTCGATCGCAGCAGGAGCATCCCGGGGATTCAGAGAGAAGAAGACGACTTCCAGCTTTGCATTGGTTCTGGACGCGAACGAATCTACCTGAGGTTTTCCCCATCGTCTGACCAGATCCTGAAAGACACTGTCCTTCAGCTCCCATTCCGAGGGGTCGATCGTGCGCCTGCTCAGGAAGTCCGCGAGATGATTTCCCGAGCCCTTGAGATGAACCGCCGATATGGATAGAACCGAGCGTTCTGCCCACTGAAAGATCTTCGATGCCAGAGCCTGCAGAGGTAGGTGGCGAGAGCCCCCCTGATGGCGAAGGAAGGCCACTGTCGTAACATTGTCCGATAGGACCCGAACATGTTGACCCCGGAACAAAGGATGAGCTGCCTTCAGAGCCTGCCAGACAGCCTGCAACTCCCTGAAATTGGATGACTGGGTTGACACTTCTGGAGGCCATCTGCCCTGAAAGTAAAGGGAGTTCACATGGGCGCCCCAGCCCGTCTGACTTGCATTGGTCGTGAGCGTGACGAACGGCGAGCAATCCCACAAAACGCCCAAGCGAAGATTTTTCCTGCACATCCACCATCTTAGACTGTGAACGACCTGAGGAGTTAGGGAAATCTTGTAATGGAGGGACCAGCAGGATCCCACAGTGTACGACAGGATTAGCTTTTGGAGCGGTCTGGAGTGGAATTGACTCCAGCGAACACATTGGATGCAGGAAGTCATCATGCCCAGGACGCTCATGGCCTCCCTGATGGAGCACTGCTTCTTTCGGCTGAGGGTTTGGATTCTTGATCTGATGTCTTCCACTTTTTGAGACGGCAAAAAGGATGTGCGCGCATCGGAGTCCAGAAGAATGCCCAGAAACAGCTTCCTTGTTTCCGCCGTGAGATTGGACTTTTGATCGTTTATGACCCCGCCGAGAGATGTCAGTAACGTCAAGGTGGTGGTGATCGTCCGGGAGAGTTCCTCCGGGGAGTCCGCCAAGAGCAGAAGGTTGTCCAAGTAAGGGACGATGGAAACATTGGATATTCTCAGGTGTGCCACTACTTCCGTCATTATCTTCGTGAACACCCTGGAGGCAGAAAAGAGGCCGAATGGAAGGCACCAGAACTGGAAATGATACAATATCCTGTCCCTCTCTAATGCAAATCTCAGGTATTTCTGAGAGTGTGGGTGAATGGCTATGTGGTAATATGCGCTTTTCAGATCTACCGTGGCCATGACTGAGTGCGTGTTGAGGAGAGGAATGGTAGACTTTATTGATTCCATTCGGAATCGTTTGTACCGGACCCACAGATTGAGGGGCTTTAAATTTATGATCGTTCAGAATTCTCCGGAGGGTTTGGCAACAGAGAATAGGGAAGAATAGTGGCCCAGGAACTGTTCTGAGACTGGAACCGGGAGAATTGCCCCGATGTGCAGTAAGGAATCTACATCCAACCAGAGGCGGTTGGTAAGGGACCGCGACTGGGGTTTCGTCAGGATGAACCTGTTTGGGGGGGTCCCTGAAAATTTTATCCGTAGACCCTCCCCCACCACTTGAAGGACCCACGGATTGGAGGTTATCTGCTGCCAGTGTCCCAAAAAGTTGCTGAGCCTCCCCCCGATAATGGCGTCAGGATCTATCTGGCTTCCTTCTGGGTTCGAAGGGGGGTTGCCTATCTGGTCCTCCCTTGTGGAAACCCCATCTGCCCGCCTTACCCCTGCCTCTATAGTCTTGCCTAGCGGGACGAAACCTCCGGGAGGGGAGAGGACGGGGAGCTCTGACCTCTGGGAAACCGCCCTTTTTATCGGAAGCCTTCTCTAGAATTTCGTCTAGAGCAGGACCGAACACCCGGGCACCCGAAAAAGGGATGGAGCACAGCTTATTCTTAGATGCTCCGTCCCCCGACCAGGTTTTCAACCATATGGCCCTGCGGGTTGAATTAGTAAGGGCCTCATTCCTGGCAGAAAAACGCACTGACTCAGCGGAGGCGTCTGCCATGAATCCGGTCGCCAGTTTTAACATAGGAAGGGAGTCCAAAATGGCGTCCCTAGGGACATTATCCCGAATTTGAGATTCCAGGTCTGACAACCAACAAAACATAGACCGTGCCACGAAAGTAGCGGCAATGTTGGCTTTAATGTTGGCTTTAATGTTGGCTGCAGAAGCCTCCCAAGCCTTTTTAAGAAGGCCATCAGCCTTCCTATCCATTGGGTCCCTGAGACCCAAGGAGTCCTCAAACGGGATTGACATCTTCCGTGTGACTTTCGCCACAGGGACATCAATTTTAGGAACGTCCTCCCATTCTTTGTCATCGGGTTCAAACGGCAGTCTGGCTTTGAAGTCCCTGGGAACAATCAATCGTTTCTCCGCCTCCTCCCACTCGTCCAGGATCATCGCACGCACGTGGTGATTTACTGGAAAGACCCTGTGGCGCTGAGACCGGGGTCCCCCAAACATTTCATCCTGTATGGCTCGAGGTTCTTCCGTATCCTCTACCATCATAGTTTTCCATACAGCACGGAGTAATTAATCCGTGTCGCCTGCGGAAAATAAGTAACGCCGCTCTTCCTCTGGCAAGGAACCCAGGACCTCATCCTCCCCTGGGGAGTCGGAGTTCCTGGACATCTCATCTTCCTCCGAGGACTCTAACATATGGCGTGGACGTTTTTTAGGAGGCGCCGGGGGCTCTGGTGGGTGGCTCGTCATGACAGCCTGAACCTCCTCCCGTATCATGGATCTCATGTCTGTCAGGAGGGTAGTTTGTTCCTCAGATATCAACTTTGCAATGCAGGTCTCGCAGAGCTTCTTAACATAGGCGTCTGGGAGTTTTGCATCACACACCGCACAACGCCTAACTTTAGTGGTACATTTCTTTTTGGGGATGGTGCCAGAACCCACAGAAGAACCTCCACCCTGCAAAAAATAACAAGGATCAGACAAGTTTCCTGACTACAGGGCAATGAAACCTTGAAGGGCTGACACTTACAGAGACCTGGGCATCCTTAGGGGCTTTAGTGTCTGAACTTTCTTTTTCATCCATCACAGGCAGCGTTGGAGTGCGGAGCCTAACGAAAAACAATGTACTCCCCACCCCCCCTACCCTTCCAGGTTTTTATTACCTGAGTGAAGGTGCCAGGTCGCAGTCCTGCCGTCCGAACTTCGGATTTGAAATTTGCGCCAAAACTCCAGGGCCGCACTAACCCGGAAACCGGAAGTGCGGCATCTGCGCATGCGCCGATGTCCGCCCATGCGCCGGCGTCCGTCTCCACACCGCACCCGGAAGCATTGCTGTGGCAGGAGGCCGAGAGCCCTCCCCTCGGAGGGAAGCGACAGGCGCCGGGAGCTCCTGCTCGACCGGCGCGGCTAAGGGACCCCGCGCTGCGTGGTGTCTGCCTGGGGCATCTTGACAGGTTGGAAGGAGAGAGAGCAGAGCCCCCCCCCTGATCCACCTGGACCCCGTACATCCCGGTAAGTTCCTACGTCCGTCCTGTACAGGGACAGGAAAAAACACTGGAGAGGTTGGGAAGGGGAGGGGTTTTTAACCTCTTGTGTTCCTGTCCCTGTAGAGGAAGGAGGCAGCAACCTCCTGTGGTGCTGTCATGTGGTCCTGGAAAAAAAAGGGTAGTCATAGGGAAAAAGGTTAGGTCGACTTACAGGGGATGTCTGAATGGTAGTACCCCATAATATGTGTAGGGAAAACCTTGTGTATTGTGAAGTAGGGCAACTCTGCAGACCTACTGATAGGTAGGGATATGTAGCATAGAATAAGAACATAATAAAGAGGGGAATTGTTAAAGTAGACACCGTTTTGTTTTCTTCAGCCATTTTGTCTATAGTCTGCTACACATACTCTAGCCAGTTAAAAGATTATTGTTTTATTCTCTCTTAATCTCATGTAATGACCATGTTGTGCAAGATACAGTTATATGAAAAAGTTTGGGCACCCCTATTAATGTTAACCTTTTTTCTTTACAACAATTTTGGCTTTTTCAAAAGCTATTTCAGTTTCATATAGCTAATAACTGATGGACTGAGTAATATTTCTGGATTGAAATGAGGTTTATTGTACTAAAAGAAAATGTGCAATCCGCATTTAAACAAAATTTGACCGGTGTAAAAGTATGGGCACCCTTATCAATTTCTTGATTTGAACACTCCTAACTACTTTTTACTGACTTACTAAAGCACTATATTGGTTTTGTAACCTCATTGAGCTTTGAACTTCATAGGCAGGTGTATCCAATCATGAGAAAAGGTATTTAAGGTGGCCACTTGCAAGCTGTTCTCCTATTTTAATCTCCTATGAAGAGTGGCATCATGGGCTCCTCAAAACAACTCTCAAATGATCTGAAAACAAAGATTATTCGACATAGTTGTTCAGGGGAAGGATACAAAAAGTTGTCTCAGAGATTTAATCTGTCAGTTTCCACTGTGAGGAACATAGTAAGAAAATGGAAGAACACAGGTACAGTTCTTGTTAAGCCCAGAAGTGGCAGGCCAAGAAAAATATCAGAAAGGCAGAGAAGAAGAATGGTGAGAACAGTCAAGGACAATCCACAGACCACCTCCAAAGACCTGCAGCATCATCTTGCTGCAGATGGTGTCAATGTGCATCGGTCAACAATGGGAGAGTGATGCAAAAGAAGCCGTTTCTGCAAGCACGCCACAAACAGAGTCGCCTGAGGTATGCAAAAGCACATTTGGACAAGCCAGTTACATTTTGTAAGAAGGTCCTGTGGACTGATGAAACAAAAATTTAGTTGTTTGGTCATACAAAAAGGCATTATGAATGGAGGCAAAAAAACACGGCATTCCAAGAAAAGCACTTGCTACCCACAGTAAAATTTGTTGGAGGTTCCATCATGCTTTGGGGCTGTGTGGCCAATGCCGGAATTGGGAATCTTGTTAAAGTTGAGGGTCGCATGGATTCAACTCAGTATCAGCAGATTCTTGACAATAATGTGCAAGAATCAGTGACGAAGTTGAAGTTACGCAGGGGATGGATATTTCAGCAAGACAATGATCCAAAACACCGCTCCAAATCTACTCAGGCATTCATACAGAGGAACAATTACGATGTTCTGGAATGGCCATCCCAGTCCCCAGACCTGAATATCATTGAACATCTGTGGGATGATTTGAAGCGTGCTGTCCATGCTCGGCGACCATCAAACTTAACTGAACTGGAATTGTTTTGTAAACAGGAATGGTCAAATATACCTTCATCCAGGAATTCATTAAAAGCTACAGGAAGCGACTAGAGGCTGTTATTTTTGCAAAAGGAGGATCTACAAAATATTAATGTCACTTTTATGTTGATGTGCCCATACTTTTGAAGCAGTCAAATTTTGTTTAAATGCGGATTGCACATTTTCTGTTAGTACAATAAACCTCATTTCAATCCAGACATATTACTGAGTCCATCAGTTATTAGAAATATGAAACTGAAATGGCTGTTGCAAAAACCCAAATTGTGATAAAGAGAAAAGGTTAACATTAATAGGGGTGCCCAAACTTTTTCATATGACTGTATGTGTCCTTGGCAGGATTTTCTCCACCATATCTTTTTATTCCTTAATTTCCTGGAATAATATAATTACTAAAGTCAAATTTAGCCAAAAGAATGTCGATTCCCAGAAAATTATAAAATGCTTGTCAAACATATGTCAAAATTGATGAATTACTCTGGGAACATGTAATTAGCCGAAAACATCCCCCTATTGTGTAATTAACCTATTGTGTAATTCCCCTTTTATGTTATCTCTTATCTATTTTTACACACTTTAAAAGACTTGTCTGTCTTGGTTTGTCAAGCGTCTCCATACACGACACGGCCGCTGATCCAATCATCCTGTACTACCTGAGAGAGAAAAGTCTCCCGTCTCTAACAAAGGTTTTGTGAACCATTGTCTCAAACAGTGGCTAGTAGTGGAAATGACACACTAGGATCAGCAGAATAGGATCTAATTCTACTGAATTGCTGAAATCTAGTCTTCTTATATCTACTGTTGGTGAAAACCCTTGTGTGGTTAGAACCAGTCACGGTGGAGTTTTTTGGCTCACCAATAGTAGGGTTTTTCGGAGTAGGTTGTTTGGATAGTACATGATAATCCTCCCTGTCTCTTTGTAATTTTTTTAGACTTTTTAATAATAGTCTCTGTGAAATCCTCTGCAAAACAGCCGCTTCTTACACTGGGCTCCACTACAGAAGTTAGTAGTCAAGCTAGTTCTTCCCTAAATCACACAGTACAAACCAAAGCCGAAAACCATGAGACAGAACAATGCTCATGATCTTTAACCCCTTCACGACCGCAGGCAGTAAAATTACGTCCTATTTTAACGTGCCTTAATGACCAGGGACGTAATTTTACTGCCTAAACTTCATTTGATTGCCGTGGCCATAGCAACGGCTTTCAAATGATGTCCCCTGCTGTTTCTTACAGCAGGTGACCTTTGCTTGACCCCAGGGGGGTGGCATCACCACCCCCCAAAGGCGATCGATGTGATTGGCTGTTCAAATCGGAACCGCCAATCACATTGATCACGCTGTTTTCGGCAAAAAAAATGCCAAAAATAGTGTGATCTTGTAAAATCCAGCTAGGACCGGGGCTGCAGCAGCTCCGATCATTGGCTGGAAGCAAGCAGACACCGTGGCCCCCCCCTGCAGCACTGATTGGAGCGATCGTGCTATGACGCACAATCGCTCCAATCAGTGTGCAGTGGGGCGGTCTGATCTGCCGGTGGCCGCCCTCCCCAGGCCTGTGCTGGTCTGGGGACCCTCCCCCAACATGTCTGCAGCGTGCAGCACTGGCTGGTACTAGTGGTACCACGCCACCGCTGCTGCTGCCACGTCACGGAGCGGGAGCGGTGAGTATTGTGCTCACCTTGCAGCCCCTGCGCGCTTCCGTAATGGCCCCTGCTCGTGCCCCCCCCCGACATCCCGATCTGCCCCCCCGACATCCCGATCTGCCCCCCGCCATCTCTATTCTGCAGCTCCTCCGGTATCCCTCCTCCCCTGCTCTCTTGCAGCCCCTGCGCGCTCTTGTGATTTGCTCCTGCGCGCTCCCATAATGGCCCCTGCCCGTGCCCCCCTGCGATCTGCCCCCCGCCATCCCGATCTGCCCCCCCACATCCCGATCTGCCCCCAGACATCCCGATCTGCCCCCAGACATCCCGGTCTGCCCCCCGACATCCCAATCTGCCCCCCGACATCCCAATCTGCCGGCCTCCCCCGTGATCTCTATTCTGCAGCTCCTCCGGTATCTCCCTCCTCTGCTCTCCCCCTCTGCTGTCCCCGTCCCCCTCTGCTGTCCCCCCGACGTCCTCTTACCTGTCTTCACCGGCCGATCACATCTGCCTCCATCGCTGGGTCCTTCTTCATGGGTCAAATACAAAATAACGTTTGGAACTCCATTCTATGTCTGAACTGGGTGCAAAAACCTAAAAAAACATCACTATGGGGAGATAAGGTATGCACACCAGTGACTATGTAAGGGGAATACATGGAATAGCAGAAACGTTATTTTGTATTTGTTAGTAGTTTTTCGTTTGTGAACCCTCCCCATACACACCTATTGCCAATCCACATCGTATATATAGCCTGGGTCTCAGCTTCCCATACACGGTAAGTTTTTTAACTGCATGAGAGGACACACACAAGCTAGGGACCCCAACGTAGAGAAATACTTTGGCGTAGTGTTGGGGCTCTATTGCATTGATCAATTCAGTAGCTAAATTTCTCTTTATTCATATATTCATGGCAGTAATGCAGGTTCCATTTTTCACATTTCATCCTTACATACAGCTATTGAATTTTTTCATGTCAGTATTCACACAGCAGTTTCTGCTATTCCATGTATTCCCCTTACATAGTCACTGGTGTGCATACCTTATCTCCCCATAGTGATGTTTTTTTAGGTTTTTGCACCCAGTTCAGACATAGAATGGAGTTCCAAACGTTATTTTGTATTTGTTAGTAGTTTTTCGTTTGTGAACCCTCCCCATACACACCTATTGCCAATCCACATCGTATATATAGCCTGGGTCTCAGCTTCCCATACACGGTAAGTTTTTTAACTGCATGAGAGGACACACACAAGCTAGGGACCCCAACGTAGAGAAATACTTTGGCGTAGTGTTGGGGCTCTATTGCATTGATCAATTCAGTAGCTAAATTTCTCTTTATTCATATATTCATGGCAGTAATGCAGGTTCCATTTTTCACATTTCATCCTTACATACAGCTATTGAATTTTTTCATGTCAGTATTCACACAGCAGTTTCTGCTATTCCATGTATTCCCCTTACAGAGTCACTGGTGTGCATACCTTATCTCCCCATACTTCTTCCTGGGTCTTCTGCTGAGCTGTCCAACTTCCTGCCTGCTGGCTGCTGCTGTAAAGCTGTTCCTTGCCTTCTGTTCCTCCTGCAAATCCTCTGGGTACTGTGAGTATAACTTTTTTTTCTTTTTTTCCTCTATCCCCTGTCCATTTTTACACCTCATGCGTCCGTGCGTCCCGCCGAGCGCTGATCAGGGATGCAGATAATGTATCTGCATCCGTGGTCAGTTTTCGGCGGGACTTTTTTTCCCGTATTCCCGACGCTTTTTTATCGCATCTGTCCGTGCGTCCCGCCGAGCGCTGTTCAGGGATGCACATAACGGATCGGCATCCCTGCTCAATTTTTGGCGTGACAAAAAGCATCGGGGATACAGAAAAAAAGTCACGCCAAAAATTGAGCAGGGATGCCGATCCGTTATGTGCATCCCTGATCAGCGCTCGTCGGGACGCACGGACTGATGCAATACAAAAAACGTCGGGGATACGGAAAAAAAGTATCGCATCTGTCCGTGCGTCCCGCTGAGCGCGGATCAACATCCCTGCTCAATTTTTGGCGTGACTTTTTTTTTTTTCTTCCGTATCCCCAGCGCTTTTTGTATCTCATCCGACCGTGCCTCCTGCAGCGGCCGATCAGTGCACCGCGTCTGTGCGTTTGAAAAGTCAAATGGCGTTCCTTGTCTTCTGAGCCCCGCCATGCGCCCAAACAATTGATTTCCACCACATGTGAGGTATCTGCGTACTCGGGAAAAATTGCACAATACGTTTTATGGTGCATTTTTTCCTGATACCGTTGTAAAAAGAAAAAAAAAAAGCTACCTTGTTGCTGCAAAAATTTAAAAAACTTTTTTTAAAAAAAATAAATAATTTTCACGGTTCAACGTTATCAACTTTCAGTGGAGCCCCTGGGGGTACAAGGGGCTCACTAAACATCTAGATAAATTCCTTGAGGGGTCTAGTTCCAAAATGGGGTAATTTGTGGGGGAGCTCCACTGTTTAGGCACCATGGGGGGGGGTCTAAAAACGTGACATGGCGTCCGCTAATGATTCCAATCAATTTTGCTGTCAAATGGTGCCCTTCTCTTCTGAGCCCCGCCATGCGCCCAACAATTACTTTCCACCACATGTGAGGTATCTGCGTACTCAGGAGAAAATGGACAATACGTTTTATGGTGCATTTTTTCCTGATACCCTTGTGAAAAAAAAAGCTACCTAGTTGAAGCAACAGTTTTGTGGTAAAAATTTTTTTTTTCTTTTCACGGCTCAACGTTATAAACTTCTGTGAAGCCCCCAGGTGTTCAAAGTGCTCATCAAACATCTAGAAAAATTATTTGAGGGCTCTAGTTTCCAAAATGGGGTCACTTGTGGGGGAGCTCCATTGTTTAGGCACCTCAGGGGGTCTTCAAACCTGACATGGTGTCCGCTAATTAGTGCAGCTAATTTTGCGTTCAAAAATTCAAATGGCGCTCCTTGCCTTCCGAGCACTGCCGTGTGTCCAAACATTTGATTTCCACCACATATGAGGTAGCTGCGTACTCAGGAGAAAATGCACAATAAATTGTAGGGTGCACTTTCTCTTTTCTCCATTGTAAAAATGAAAATTTTATGGCTAAAGTAACATTTTTGTGTTAAAAAGTAAAATTTTCATTTTTTCCTTCCACATTGCTTTGGTTCCTGTGACGCACCTAAAGGGTTAATAAACTTCTTGGATGTGGTTTTGAGCAGTGTGAGGGGTGCAGTTTTTAGAATGGGGTCACTTTTGGGTATTTTCTGTCACCTGGGCCTCTCAAAGTCACTTCAAATGTGATGTGGTCCCTAAAAAAAATATTTTGTAAATTTTGTTGGAAAAATTAGAAATTGCTGATGAACTTTGACCCCTTCTAACTTCCTAACGAAAATTTATTTTTTTTTCGAAAATTGCGCTGATGTAAAGTTGACAAGTGGGAAATGTTATTTAGTAACTATTTTGTGTGACATATCTCTCAGATTTATGGGCATAAATTTTCAAAGTTTGAAAATTGCGAAATTTTCCAAATTTTCGCACAATTTCCTAAATTTTCACAAATAAACGCAAAAAGTATCGGCCTAAATTTACCACTGACATGAAGTACAATATGTCACGAAAAAACAATCTCAGAATCGCCAGGATCCATTGAAGCGTTCCAGAGTTATAACCTGTCAAAGTGACACTGGTCAGAATTGCAAAAAATGGCCCGGTCATTAGGGTGTTTTAGTGGCCGGGGGTGAAGGGGTTAAAAGTGGATATTACAATTGTCCCTGCTATCTCAACTGTGTGAGGTCTTTGATGCACAAAAAGTTCTGATTTCCAATTAAAACATTTCCCACACTCTGAACATGAAAATGACTTCTCCCCGTGTGAATTTTTGATGTCTAACAAGGTCTGATTTCTGAATAAAACATTTCCCACACTCTGAACATGACATTGGCTTCTCCTCGGTGTGAGATCTTTGATGCCCAACAAGTTTTTGTTTCATTCATTACCAATTGTTATTTCTGACGAGATGTACTGTTGTACTGTAAAAATATTTACACATGTTTGTATTACTACAACTTATGTTCTATGATTGGTTTTTTTTTATCACTTTATATCTAGATAAAGTCCAGTCTGACGAAGGCCTGTTGGCCGAAACGTTGACTTTTTGTGGACAGTTCCATATACAGCACTTTGAAATATTTTTTTTCAACAATAAAAATGAACACAACATAATGTAAGTCTCTTTACTTCATTTGTGGTAGTCAGTGTGCCGGAATTCTCTCATTTGCCTTACTTTTTTCTTCCAAGCACCTGCCAATCGGTGACGCTGAGCCTTACTTGTGCTCTGAACTGAATTATTTTGGCTCCAGCTCTCGGCCCCTAGTCATAAAAATTACGGAATTATCAATGTCGCAAACTAATTTTTCCACTCTCTCTTAGAACGATGAGGACTCCTCTACCATTGTTTCCAAAGTAACACAAACTGAAGCAACCTCGCACATTGCAGGAGGCATGTAGGCAAGTTCCACGTTCCCCCATTTCATCCTGGTAAGTTCAGGCTGCCTAATGTTTACTATGCAGGTATCTTATCCCTGTTGGTGATCCTTCTTTTTAATGTTCTGTTCTTTATCTTAATGGAAGCCATATAGTGGGACCCAGACTTCACCCTTGCATATAAGATACTTCCTTGCCTTACTTATGTGTCATCAGCATTAGGTATTACATAACTATTTCTTCCTTATTCTTTTTCCATGCTTGTTAGCTCCCAAAAGTGAATGGATATACATTTTATTGATATAACATATTTTACAGGAGACATGCTGGCTTAGTCCTAGCTCTTTTACAACCATACAGATTCACATGGTGGGATTTGAATATTATTCATGATATAATTTTCCTTCTGCTACATATATTGAGCATTCCATAAGGTACTAAAAAATATATACTTTTATTATATTATATATCCCCTTCCTTTCCCCTTTTTCTTCCTTTTTTTCTTTTTTCCAGTCGCCTCTTGGCTAATCCAATTGTATTATTCCTCATTTCCCTACTACAGCCACATAGTACACTGTTATGCATCCGTGTTATGATGATCACATCCATATAGTACTTTTGCAGGTAATGATTTTAACTTATAACTTCCCCCAGATATGATTTTTTTTTTCATACATGCTAGTAATTGCATCTCTTGTAACTAGTTAGAGCAACATGCTATTACCCTGAATTTACCATTATATACAATAGTATTTTTAGTACTAGCTCTAATATACTATGTATTATTCCCTTACAATTTTATGGCTTTTGTCTCTATGTTACCGTTATTTACATAGTGGAGTGAAATCATTCTAATGGGTCCACAGGCAATATCTACATTTGGTGAGCCCACTTCATTATCATCTATTCCCATTTTCATTATTTCTTTTTGTACCTTTTATCCTATTATCTGGCAGCCTGCTCCTTTCCGCCATCACCTGTTCACTTTTGTGCTATTACACAGGCCTACCTCGTGTCACTATTTTTCTTCATTTGAAATTTGCTTTGCCTCTCTATTGTTAGGTAATACTACCATAATATAAATTATGTACCGTATATGTACAAGATGAGGTATATTGTGATTCCTGTAGTCGTTTTTGTTTCATTCATTACCAATTGTTATTTCTGACGAGATGTACTGTTGTACTGTAAAAATATTTACAAATGTTTGTATTACTACAACTTATGTACTATGATTGTTTATTTTTTTTATTTATCACTTTATATATAGATAAGTCCAGTCTGACGAAGGGCTGTTGGCTGAAACGTCAACTTTTTGTGGACAGTTCCATGCACAGCACTTTGAAATAATTTTTTTCAACAATAAAAATGAACACAGCATAATCTAAGTCTCTTTACTTCATTTGGGGTAGTCAGTGTGCTGGAATTCTCTCATTTGCCTTACTTTTTTCGTACGAGCACCTGCTAATTGGTGATGCTGAGCCTTACTTGTACTCTGTTTTCCAATTAAAACATTTCCCACATTCTGAACATGAAAATGGATTCTCCCTACGTGAATTTTCTGATGTGTAACAAGGGATGATTTCCGAATAAAACATTTCCCACACTCTGAACATGAAAATGGCTTCTCCCCTGTGTGAATTTTCTGATGCATAACAAGTTTTGATTTCTGAATAAAACATTTACCACACTCTGAACATGAAAATGGCTTCTCCCCTGTGTGAACTTTCTGATGCGAAACAAGGTTTGATTTCTGAATAAAACATTTCCCACATTCTGTACATGAAAATGGCTTCTCCCCGGTGTGAACTTTCTGATGCGAAATAAGGTTTGATTTCTGAATAAAACATTTTCCACACTCCGAACATGAAAATGGCTTCTCCCCTATGTGAATTTTTTGATGAGTAACAAGATATGATTTCCGAATAAAACATTTCCCACACTCGGAACATGAAAATGGCTTCTCCCCTGTGTGAGATCTTTGATGCCAAACAAGTTCGAATTTCTGAATAAAACATTTTCCACACTCTGAACATGAAAATGACTTCTTCCCAGTGAGAGTTTTTTGATGATTGGAATTTTGGTCTTGTTTGAAAAGATCAGATGACATCGCTTTCCGATGAAGGACTGGAGGTATATTTGGGACAACATCATGCTCTTCATATGTATCATGTGTCATACAGTCATCATCTGTTATAAATTCTGAAGATATTAGAGAGCCATCTGAACTCCCAATACAGTCATCTGCTAAAAATAAACACAATGTTATTATTTTTTAATGATATCTTGAAAGTTAATTTATTTTTTTAAACCATAACATCAGAAATTAAATTAGGAAAAAATGTATTCTTAATCTGTTGGCCAATTTTGACATCTGTTACATCTTCGTTAATTCGGATCTCCCATTCCTAGCACAAGTTCTCTGGAATGTGCTACAGTAAATAATCTGTACTGTTGTTACAATATGACTGCAGGATAATGAGGGACAAAGTGCTACTATACTGTCCCTCACGCTAAGTGACCCTAAGCTATTCCTAACCTCTGGATTACCCCTGAAGATGGAGATGCTGGAGTCTCGTGTCTTACTATTCTGCTGATGAGATCTAATCTGTAATGTGACGCTGCTGTGACGTTGCTGTGACGCTGAACGAACCGCCCCCTTAGAAAGGAGGCGGTTCGCCGGTCACAGCAACGTCGCAGAGCAAGTATGTGCGTGTGACGCTGCCGTAGCGATAATGTTCGCTACGGCAGCGATCACCACATATCGGCCGTGCGACGGGGGCGGGTGCAATCTCGCTCGACATCGCTAGCAAATGCTAGCGATGTTGCAGCGTGTAAAGTAACCCTTACTCTTGTTAGCCTGCCCAAGTCTATGGTTTGACGCCTGCATCTCCCTGCGCTGCTCACAGACATCAGAGAAGTTAACATGCAACGTACAAGAATCTATAATTTCCATAGATCCTGACGCCGCCATGACAGTTGGTAAAATCTGCAAAAATCTCTTTGCAACATTGATCCACAACAGACATTTTCAAAGAGATTTTTTTTTCGAAAATAAAATAGTTACAGACAGATGTCAGATATTTAACGGGGTTGTCCGGGACAACGATTGTGACGATGTACACTGAAAAATTACGTCAGGGACTGGAGTGAGATTTTTGGCATAGGGAATGCCGCAGTTTGTTAAGAATTAGAGAAGCGGTGGTATCACACCCTTGTTCTGGCCGAGCTTTGCTCATTTTGGCAAAGCTGATTAAAATTGTCGTGAACACACACACACACACCAGCCTGTCTCCTCTTCACCTTTATACTCCTGCAATTAAGACCTTTGGTCACATGATGTGATGTCGAAAAGGTTTTTAAGCAGTCCTATAATCAGCATATAAACACTGGGGCCCCTAGGAGAATGGGAGCCCTGTGAAATTGCCCAGTTTGCTCTCCCTTTCCACTAATGCCAGTCCTGCATGCCAGCCTGTCTTTTGTTCAGTTCATTTACACTCCTGCAATTAAGAGACCGTTGGTTACATCATGTCACATGACTTTGAAATCATCAAAGGTCCTTAAACAATCAACCTCAGAATACAACTGATGGAGTCCCTAAGAGAGTGGGGATCCTGAGAAATTGTGCAGTTTGACTCCTCCCAACGTTGGCTCTGACTGTAACTAGGGCTTATTTTTGGAGTAGGGCTTATATTTCAACCATTCTCCAAAAATCCCATAAAATCATGCTAGGGCTTATTTTCGGTGTAGATCGTCTTTTCAGGGAAACAGGGTATTAATTAATAATAATTTTATTCATTTATATAGCGCTATTAATTCCACAGCGCTTTGCATACATTGGTATTCATGAACCCTCTGCAGGTTTTTGAGTTTCCTTCATAACATAGAGAAGGGACTAGAAACAAACAGCAGAAGAAGCAGAAGCAAAGAAAATACAGCTGAAAAAACCAGAGCAGAAAGTCTAAAAATGTAAACACAAAATGAGTGCAGAAAGTGCATGAGTAGATATCTCTTACTGGATAGAACTGGAGGAAACACATCCTGAGGAACAGCGGGATCTTCTTGTTTACAGTCCTGTGGGAGAAGAGGACGGGGACATCTCTCTGGTGTTGTCCTCTTACTGGATAGAACTGGAGGAGACACATACAGGGACTGAATTCATTCCTTACATACAGATAATTATAGGCCGTGTGTATTTAGTCCTGTCTATTACCTGGTGATGTGAGGGCCTGGGGAACCTCCATCATGACGTCCTTGTACAGATCTTTGTGTCCTTCTAAATACTCCCACTCCTCCATGGAGAAATAGACGGTGACGTCCTGACACCTTATAGGAACCTGACACATACAATGATACCGTCACCCCCGATCCCTTCATAGCGTTACTGTATAATGTCCCAGCATTCCCAGCAGTGTCACCTCTCCAGTCAGCAGCTCAATCATCTTGTAGGTGAGTTCTAGGATCTTCTGGTCATTGATGTCCTCATGTATCGGGGGGTGAGGTGGAGGCCCCGTGATTGGGCTCAGGGGTCTTCCCCATCCCTCAGACACAGGGGCCTGACAGCGCTCACTAGAGGTCTTCTTCACTACTGTGTAATCCTGGTTATGGAGAGACACAGTAATAAATCTCACTCCAGACATTTCCAGAGTCCTCACCTCTCCAGTTCTGTCCATCTGTTATTCCCATAGATAAGAATGATGTAATGTGATGTCATCAGAATCTCTCACCTCTCCAGTAAGCCGGAAGAGGATCTCTAGGGTGAGGTGTAATATCCTCTCCGCCATCTTGTCCCTGTCCATATCCATCCTTCACGGGGCAATCAGGAGAATTCTCTTATATAGCATAAAACCACTGAGAGGATCCGATATTGTAAGGACCTGAATGAGAAGGAGATGAGCCCATATGTAAAATTAATGGAGATAAGGGACGTGAGATATCATTTGAGTAGGAAAAAAAATTCAACATGAAATGTGCTATGTAAGTAGTAAAACCGACCGATAAAAGTAGCACATTATCTTTATAAAAAAAAAACCCCCACAATCCTTCATACGACAATGTGAATGGAAAAATAAAAGAGTAATTGCTCTCGGAATAAAGGCCCCGTCACACACAGACATAAATCTTTGGCAGATCTGTGGTTGAAAATACAAAAGTGCAAAAATAAATAATTTCCCAGTTTTTCGGTTAAGAACGGGGAATGGCATTAGGATTTGATGTATTCTTGTGTCTAACGGAAGTAGAGGGGCCACACATGGCGTACGGATCTGTGTACTCGCTGACGCACAATTTACCACCCATTTCTTGTATGGAGGCAGCAAAATAGTGAAAATTATCCCAATTATAAAATGTGCCCACATTATATTTCACTCCTAAACTAGAAAAATTATGTAAATAAAGTTTAGATATTCTAAACTTGTTTCGGTGCTCGTAGACTTTAAGCCCTTAACGACCGCGGGCAGTAAAATTAAGTCCCAGCTGTCATAGTGTTAATTCCCTCTTGCTGCTGCCGGCAGCTGGCGGAGATAGGCGCACATCTCAGCTGATTTGTACAGCTGAGATGTGTGCCTAGGAGGTACCATGCCTGTTAACCCATAAATGGCGCTGTCGAAATGACAGACCCAGTATAATCGCAATCTCCATAAAACTTTACTCATAGGCCTCCACCGGAGGTCACGTGACCTGATAATGTGCATCTGATGGTTGTCAGGGTAGTATAGGTCCTATGATGACTCCTGTAGCTCACATGACTTAGGCTATGTGCGTACGTGTGCGTAATTCATGCAGTTACGCTGCGCTTTGTAGCGCAGCGTAACTGCATGCGTCCTGCGTCCCCTGCACAGTCTATGGAGATTGTGCAGGGGCCGTGCGCACGTGGCATATTAGAACGCAGCGATTCGGCTGCTGCCCGAATCGCTGCGTTCTAAGAAGTGACATGTCACTTCTTCCGTGCGCTTTGCCGGCAGCCCCTGCTCTGTCTATGGCAGGAGCTGCAGGCAGAGCGCACGTTCTCGCCGGCACCATGCGCTTCAGAACGGAGCTTTTCAGCTGCGCTCTGAAGCGCACCTTTTAGGTGCAGTGCAGAGCGCACACGTGCGCACATAGCCTTAGGTCCTGTAACAAGCAGCCAAGTACTGCAGGTTACAGGAGATCAGTATTTTTCCTGATCTGACCGCTGCTGTTCGGATCGGGAGACATGAATAAGTGATCAGACTGCTGATCCTTATAGCTCCCTAGGGGAACTAGTAAAATAAAAATAAGTAAAAAAAAAAATTTTCAAAAATAAAAAAAAAAAACCCTTAAAGTTAAAATCACGCTCCTTTCACCCCATTGACAATGAAAGGGTTAAAAAAATTAAAAATATACACACATTTGGTATCGCCGCGTTCAGAAAGGCCTGATCTATCAAAATATCAAACCAATTCATCTGATTGATAACATAGCGGCAAAAATGGCAAACGCCAAAATTACGTTTTTTGGTCGCCGTAAATTTTGAACAAAATGGGATAACAGGCGATCAAACTGTAGTATCTGTGCAAAAAGGTACCATTAAAAACATAAGCTCGAGACACAAAAAATAAGCTGTCACTGAGCCATAGATCATGAGAACGCTATGGGTTGCGTAAAATGGCGCAAAATGTGCACCGCTTTTTTAGACAAACTTTTGAGTTTTTTAGCCCCTTAGATAAAAGTAAAGCTATTCATCTTTGATGTCTACGAACTTGTACCAACCTCAGGCATCACACCGACACATCCGATTTTCTATATAGTAAACACAGAGAATAAAATATCTGAAAAACAATCATGCAATCACACTTTTTTTTTTACATTTTTTCTGCATTTGGAATTTTTTTCCTGTTTTCCAGTACACTATATGGTAAAATTCATGGATTCATTGAAAATTAGAACTTGTTCCACAAAAAACAAGCCCCACATGGCAAAATTGACTGAAAAATAAAAAAGTTACAGCTCTCAGAAGAAGGGGAGTGAAAAAAACAATAAAACCCCCTGAAAAATTGGCCGGAGGTGAAGGGGTTAAGCATCCGGGTCATCTGACTCCTACTCTGCAGTGATGTTCTACAATCTCATTACATAGCAGTGCATCTATACACAAACACGTAGCAATGGAGAGGAAATCCGTCCATCTCTACATAAGGCACAGACGGTTTATTACTGCCTCTGCCTTCTCGGTCACTATATACACAGCTCTGCGGTGCAATGCAGCTGGAACAGCAAGGGACCTGACACCGACACAGATCTCTGTGTGAGAGCCCAGACACCATCGGTACTTGTCAACTGTAATTGTTTGGGGTCTGGTAAGTTCGATTTTTCTTTTGGGGGGGGTTAGTCTGCTTTCTTTGATGAAGAGTCCTGCTGTATTCTTTAACTTTTTTAGATGCTTGGACACTTCCCTATGGAAACGCAACTAAGGCTTATTTTTAGAGTAGGGCTTATATTTTAATTACAGTATAGTCAAAAAAGCATTAAAAAATCCTACTAGGGCTTATTTTACGGGTAGGTCTTATTTTCAAGGTGGAAAGAGCTGACTGTGCTTCCTCTCCCATACACAGAGGCCATGTGGTCACTGCTAAGAAGTAAATTAAAAATACTTAAATACTGAACTGCCCCCCCCCCCCCCCTCCACCCTCGGAATATGTGAGATATAGGAAAATACTACTGTGAATCCAAACCTCCGTTATTAGCCCTGATAGGGCAGAAGGACCCTTTTCCAGAAACCACTATAGATAATACAGTTTAATTTGTCACGATGACCTGCAGACTCTCCCGTGACTTTTACACAAGTACCAGCTTGTACCAGGCACAACTATGATTTAATTACTAATAAACAAGCTGCTAAGCACAATTATTCCTACATTCAGCATATTGATCAGAAACTGCAGATGTCACGCGTAATATTAGATCATACTTATTAGATCATAATGGACTTTGGCTAACACGTCCACACATGCACGTCTACACACCTACCTGTGTATAAATATGAGAGTGATTTGTTCTATAAACTTATGGTATTTGCATTTTTACCCAGGCTCATTATTGACTCTGCGTCAATTGCATTCGGACTGCAGTCTTACCATCCAATTTGGCTACCATCCAATATGGCTACCATCCAATATATCTAAATGGTCTGATTTAGACCAACCTGACAGCCCCGACCAGGTAAAAATCAGCCATATACAGTTAGGTCCAGAAATATTTGGACAGTGACACAATTTCCGCGAGTTGGGCTCTGCATGCCACCACATTGGATTTGAAATGAAACCTCTACAACAGAATTCAAGTGCAGATTGTAACGTTTAATTTGAAGGTTTGAACAAAAATATCTGATAGAAATTGTAGGAATTGCACACATTTCTTTACAAACACTCCACATTTTAGGAGGTCAAAAGTAATTGGACAAATAAACCAAACCCAAACAAAATATTTTTATTTTCAATATTTTGTTGTGAATTCTTTGGAGGCAATCACTGCCTTAAGTCTGGAACCCATGGACATCACCAAACGCTGGGTTTCCTCCTTCTTAATGCTTTGCCAGGCCTTTACAGCCGCAGCCTTCAGGTCTTGCTTGTTTGTGGGTCTTTCCGTCTTAAGTCTGGATTTGAGCAAGTGAAATGCATGCTCAATTGGGTTAAGATCTGGTGATTGACTTGGCCATTGCAGAATGTTCCACTTTTTTACACTCATGAACTCCTGGGTAGCTTTGGCTGTATGCTTGGGGTCATTTTCCATCTGTACTATGAAGCGCCGTCCGATCAACTTTGCGGTATTTGGCTGAATCTGGGCTGAAAGTATATCCCGGTACACTTCAGAATGCATCCGGCTACTCTTGTCTGCTGTTATGTCATCAATAAACACAAGTGACCCAGTGCCATTGAAAGCCATGCATGCCCCATGCCATCACGTTGCCTTCACCATGTGTTACAGAGGATGTGGTGTGCCTTGGATCATGTGCCGTTCCCTTTCTTCTCCAAACTTTTTTCTTCCCATCATTCTGGTACAGGTTGATCTTTGTCTCATCTGTCCATAGAATACTTTTCCAGAATGGAGCTGGCTTCATGAGGTGTTTTTCAGCAAATTTAACTCTGGCCTGTCTATTTTTGGAATTGATGAATGGTTTGCATCTAGATGTGAACCCTTTGTATTTACTTTCATGGAGTCTTCTCTTTACTGTTGACTTAGAGACAGATACACCTACTTCACTGAGAGTGTTCTGGACTTCAGTTGATGTTGTGAACGGGTTCTTCTTCACCAAAGAAAGTATGCGGCGATCATCCACCACTGTTGTCATCCGTGGACGCCCAGGCCTTTTTGAGTTCCCAAGCTCACAAGTCAATTCCTTTTTTCTCAGAATGTACCCGACTGTTGATTTTGCTACTCCAAGCATGTCTGCTATCTCTCTGATGGATTTTTTCTTTTTTTTCAGCCTCAGGATGTTCCGCTTCACCTCAATTGAGAGTTCCTCAGACCGCAAGTTGTCTGGTCACAGCAACAGCTTCCAAATGCAAAACCACACACCTGTAATCAACCCCAGACCTTTTAACTACTTTATTGATTACAGGTTAACGAGGGAGACGCCTTCAGAGTTAATTGCAGCCCTTAGAGTCCCTTGTCCAATTACTTTTGGTCCCTTGAAAAAGAGGAGGCTGTGCATTACAGAGCTATGATTCCTAAACCCTTTCTCCGATTTGGATGTGAAAACTCTCATATTGCAGCTGGGAGTGTGCACTTTCAGCCCATATTATATATATAATTGTATTTCTGAACATGTTTTTGTAAACAGCTAAAATAACAAAACTTGTGTCACTGTCCAAATATTTCTGGACCTAACTGTATACAAAATAATGTGTTACAAAATAGCTAAGAAATATTTACGTGTGATCATAAACATATATTATGATAGTGTCCGGCTTTCAGTCATAGGGATGGCCCCGATGACGTTTTAGTCATTGCTCAGTATACAGTGATCAGTGGTTGTATACGCGCTCTCAGCACTAAGGCTGCTTTCACACATCTGTTTTTTTGCCGTCAGGCACAATCCGTCGAAAAACAGATAAAACTGATCCGGCGCCGGATCCATTTTATTCCCTATTGACTTGTATTAGCGCCGGATTGTGTCGGATGGCCTTGTGTTGCATGCGGCGTCCGCCGAATCCGGCGAAATTTCTTGGTCCGGCTGCCGGAAAGGACGCAGCATGCAGCGTTTTTTGTCTCCGTCAAAAAAACAGATCAAGACGGATCCGGCACCATTCGGCATGTTGTAGAATGGAAGCCTATGGGCATCATCCAAAAAAAAACGCATTCCAGTTATGGATCCGTTTTCTTAATCTGAGCATGCTCAGATGAGATGTGAATTCATTTCTGGCCACTCTCTGTCTGTCTCTCTCCCTCTGTGTAGATGTCTGTCTCTCTCTCTCCCTCTCAACCCCTCTTTCATACTCACCGATAACGGGCATGGCGCTGGACAGCCGTCACATTGCTCTGGCGACTTCTCCTGCTTTTGAAAATGCCGGCCGCTCATTATTCCATCTCGTATTCACTGCTTCCCCCGCCCACTGATGCCTATGATTGGTTGCATTCAGATGCGCCCCCACGCTGAGTGACAGCTGTCTCATTGCAACCAATCACAGACGCCGGTGGGCGGGTCTATGTAGTGCAGTACAATAAAGAAATAATTAAAAAAAAAAAAAAACAGCGTGCGGTCTCCCCCCAATTTTGATACCAGCCAAAATAAAACCACACGGCTGAAGGCTGGTATTCTCAGGATGTGGAGCCCCCCAGCCTAAAAATATCAACCAGCAGCCGCCCAGAATTGCCGCATCTATTAGATATGACAGTCCTGGGACTCTACTCGGCTCATCCCGAATTGCCCTGGTGCGGTGAAGATCGGGGTAATAATAATAATAATTTTATTCATTCATTCATTCATTTATATAGCGCTGTTAATTCCACAGCGCTTTTCATACGTAATAAGGAGTTAATGGCAGCCCATAGCTGCCACTAAGTCCTAGGTAAATCATGACAGGCATCTATGAGACACCCCCAATGATTAACCTGTAAGTGAAAGTAAATAAACACATACCTCCGAAAAAATCCTTTATTTGAAATAAATGACATAAAAAAACCACCCTCTTTCACCACTTTATTGAAATCCCTAAATAGACCTCCAGGTCCGACGTAATCCACAGAAGTCCCACGACGCTTTCCGCTCTGCTACATCGGAAGCTGACACAGAGCAGCCACAGACCGTGACCGCTCTCTGTCAGCTCCGCGTAGAATCTGAAGTGAGTTGTGCTGTCAGCGGTGGCAGGTCAGGTAGTGCCAGTGAGTGCGGTGATGATGGGTGCGGTAGTGCCTGTGTGCGTGCGATGATGATGGGGGCGGGTAGTGCCTGCGTGTGTGCGGTCATGATGGGAGCGGTAGTGCCTGCGTGTGTGCGGTCATGATGGAAGCGGTAATGCCTGCGTGTGTGCGGTCATGATGGAAGCGGTAATGCCTGCGTGTGTGTGGTGATGATGGGAACGGTAGTGCTTGCGTGTGTGTGGTGATGATGGGAGCGGTAGTGCCTGCGTGTGTGGTGATGATGGGAGCGGTACTGCCTGCGTGTGTGTGGTGATGATGGGAGCGGTACTGCCTGCATGTGTGTGGTGATGATGGGAGCGGTACTGCCTGCGTGTGTGTGGTGATGATGGGAGCGGTACTGCCTGCGTGTGTGTGGTGATGATGGGAGCGGTAGTTGCCTGCGTGTGTGTGGTGATGATGGGAGCGGTAGTTGCCTGCGTGTGTGTGGTGATGATGGGAGCGGTAGTTGCCTGCGTGTGTGTGGTGATGATGGGAGCGGTAGTGCCTGCGTGTGTGTAGTGATGATGGGAGCGGTAGTTGCCTGCGTGTGTGTGGTGATGATGGGAGCGGTAGTTGCCTGCGTGTGTCTGGTGATGATGGGAGCGGTAGGTGCCTGCGTGTGTGTGGTGATGATGGCGACGGTAGTGCCAGGGTGTGCGGTGATGATGGCGACGGTAGTGCCAGGGTGTGCGGTGATGATGGGGACGGTAGTGCCGGGCTGTGCGGTGATGAAGGGAGCGGTAGTGCTAGGGTGTGCGGTGATGATGGGGACGGTAGTGCCAGGGTGTGCGGTGATGAAGGGAGCGGTAGTGCCAGGATGTGCGGTGATGATGGGGACGGTAGTGCCAGGGTGTGCGGTGATGATGGGGACGGTAGTGCCAGGGTGTGCGGTGATGATGGGGACGGTAGTGCCAGGGTGTGCGGTGATGATGGGGACGGTAGTGCCGGGCTGTGCGGTGATGAAGGGAGCGGTAGTGCCAGGGTGTGCGGTGATGATGAAGTCTCTCTCTCTCCCACTTTGACATGAAAAAGAAAAAAATAACAAAAACGGATCAGTTTTTTACTGGATCCGTCGCATCAGTTTTTACACAATCTGCGACTGATCTGTTGTATCAGGCACAAACCGGATTGTGCCTGATGGCAAAAAATGGATGTGTGAAAGCAGCCTAACTGACAGCAGGTTCCAATGCTGAGCGGCTGTCAGTCACTGCGGGAGGGGGGCAGGGTATATGTGGTAATCACAGACATTTCTCTTATTTTCCCACCAGTATCGCTCAACATCAGCAATAAAAACTCGATATTGAAGTTGGTTTCTTATTGGTCCAGTTTCTTATTCGGGGCTGGAGTTGGTTTCTTATTGGTCCAGTTTCTTATTCGGGGCTGGAGTTGGTTTCTTATTGGTCCAGTTTCTTATTCGGGGCTGGAGTTGGTTTCTTATTGGTCCAGTTTCTTATTCGGGGCTGGAGTTGGTTTCTTATTGGTCCAGTTTCTTATTCGGGGCTGAAGTTGGTTTCTTATTGGTCCAGTTTCTTATTCGGGGCTGAAGATGGTTTATTATTTGGATTTTTTTTCTATTTTGCTTTTTACAGGTTTAACAACAAACATAAAAAATCCCAATAATAAAAATAATAAAGTACAATACAGCGAGGAGCCCGGATGTGAATACACTTAACAGCAGCAACAAAAATGATAAAACTGGCACAAAAATGGGCATCAAAGTGGGCAGCAAAGGGCGTTTTGGAAAGAGTTAAATGACCTTGGGTCACTAATCTGACACCTCCATTGTATAGTGATGTCTCTCGTCAGATTCAGGTCACTCCAGCCCGGACCAAATGGGTTCTGGGCATCAGAACTAGCAGCAAAGTGAGCAAATAGCCTTACTTATTCACATCTGGGAAAATTGGCTATGACCGCACTTTGCGTTTCCTCCTACTTTTCAGCTGCTTTTTAGGTCCGTTTTGAACTGCAGCGTTTTCATGCCAAAATTGTTGCGTTTTGATTTTCCAGCAAAGTAAATGGAAAATGGTGATTTTCAGACCGCACTTTGCGTTTCTAAATGCTGCGTTTAATTTGCATATTTTGTGGCAAAAACCATGCGTTCAAAGAAGCAGCATGTCAGTTATTTTTGCCATTTTGGCTGTGTTTTACACCCATTGAAATCAATGAGTTGTAGAAAATCGCTGCCAAAATGTGAAGCAGTGCGCTTGCATTGCATTATTATTGCGATCCACATGTTTTTTTAACATAACATAGGCAGTTCTATCGTCTTTCTCTCTCGGTCGGTCGGTCTCTCTCTATCTCTCTATCTCTCTCTCTCTGTCCATGTCAGTCTCTCCCTCCCACCCCCTCTCTCATACTCACCGATCCACGATCACCGGCGCGGCGCTGCACGGCGTTCACACTGTGGCGGCTTCTTCTCTTTTGAAAATGCCGGCCGCTCATTAATCCATCACGTATTCCCTGCTTTCCCCGCCCACCGGCGCCTATGATTGGTTGCAGTCAGACATGCCCAAACGCTGAGTGACAGCTGTCTCATTGCAACCAATCACAGCCACCGGTGGGCGTGTCTATATTGAGCAGTAAAATAAATAAATGGAAAAAAAAGGCGTGCGGTCGCCCCCATTTGGATACCAGCGAGGGTAAAGCCACACAGCTGAAGGCTGGTATTCTCAGGATGGGGAGCTCCCCGTTATGGGGAGCCCCCCAGCCTAACAATATCAGCCAGCAGCCGCCCGGAATTGCCACATGAATTAGATGCGACAGTCCCGGGACTTTACCGGCTCATCCCGAATTGCCCTGCTGCGGTGGCAAACGGGGTAATAAGGAGTTAATGGCAGCAGCCCATAGCTGCCACTAAGTCCTAGGTTAATCATGGCAGGCGTCTCCCCGAAATACCTTCCATGATGAACCTGTAAGTTAAAATAAATAAACACACACATCCAAAAAATCATTTATTTGTAATGAAAGACAAAAAAACACCCTCTTTCACCACTTTATTAACCCCTCAAAAACACCTTCAGATCCGACGTAATCCACGCAAAGTCCCAGACTCTTCCAGCTCTGCTACATCGGAAGCTGACAGGACTGACAGTAGAACACCGCCGCTCCTGTGAGCTCCATGCAGCAACTGAAGTGAGTCGCGCGATCAGCTGTGCTGTCACTGTGGTTACTCGCAGCCACCGCTCTCACGTGGAGGACTGCAGCTGTGGCCGCAAGTAACCTGAGTGAAAGCACAGCTGATCGCGCGGCTCACTGCAGTCACTCAGGGGATTGGCGATCACAGGTGAGTCCTTCACGTGTGACCGCAAATCAAGCCGCGGCACACGCACAGAGCCACGCGATTACAATGAAGTCGGGTGCAGTTCATCCGAGTTCATTCAGATCACGCGGCTCTGTGCCGCAGCCAGCCATGACAATGACAGTGCGGTCCCACTCGGCTCTGCTGCAAGTCTATGGGAATGCTACAGAGCCGAGTGGGTGCGTACTGTGAAAAATGTGCATTCTGGATGCTTTTCCCACTCTATGGCAGAGAAAGCATCCAGAACGCATGAACTCTCTCCAGGAATGTCCGCACTTCGCGTTCTGCCGAATGCGTCTCAGAACGCAGCTTTTTCGGCTGCGTTCTGAGACGCACATGCATTGACTTACACGCTGCAGAATTGAACTGCAAAGTGCGGACAGAGCCTAAGGCTATGTGCGCACTAGAAATGTGAATTTTCTCAAGAAAATTTCTTGAGAAACTTCTGGGAGTGGAAGATTTCCGCACCTGCGGAAAAATCCGCGGCAAAAACGCATGCGGATTTGCCGCGGATTTACCGCGGATTTACCGCAGGTTTGTCCCTGCAATAAATAATAAAGATAATCGATAGACAGATAATGGATAGAGGGAAAGATGGATAGATGAATAGATAGATAGATAGAGGGATAGATAGATAGATGAATAGATGAATAGATAGATAGATAGAGGGATAGATGGATAGATGAGAAAAACCTATATAAATGTTCCACCTCCCTGCATTTTCTAAGCTGGCACCCTTTAGTGACTTTCATGTGGCACTAAAGGGTGCTTAGCCTTGTATTTAGCCATAAAATAAATAAATAATTAAAAAAAAACGACGTGAGGTCCCCCCATATTTTGTAGCCAGCTTGGGTAAAGCAGACGGCTGCAGCCTGCAGACCACCGCTGGCAGCTTCACCTTGGCTGATAATCCAAAACAGTGGGCACCCCACGCTGTTATTTTAAATTATATAAATAATTTAAAACAAAAAACGTGCGGTCCCCCCCATATTGGATCACCAGCCAAGGTAAAGCGGACAGCTGGGGTCTGATATTCTCAGACTAGGGAGGTCCACTGTTATTGGACACTCCCCAGCCTAAAAATAGCAGGCCGCAGCCGCCCCAGAAGTGGCGCATCCATTAGATGCGCCAATCCTGGCGCTTTGCCCCAGCTCATCCCGCGCCCTGGTGCGTTGGCAAACGGGGTAATATATGGGGTTGATGCCAGATGTGTAATGTCACCTGGCATCAAGCCCTGGGGTTGGTGAGGTCAGGCGTCTATCAGATACCCGACGTCACCAACCCAGTCAGTAGTAATTAAAAAATAGACAACAAAAAAAGTTTTATTTGAAAAAACACTCCCCACATAGCCTCTTTAACCAATTTATTGAAAAGAACAATCAATCCACGTCCGGCGTAATCCAATAGGGGGGGGGGGGGTCCCACGGCGATCCATACCATAGTCGCTGTCCCAGTCAATGAAGAACAGAACGTTCCCCATTGGCTGGGAGAGCAATGCAGTGACCTGAGCTAACATCAATAGGTCAGCTCAGGTCACTGCAGGGGATGACGAGCGCTGCCATCAGGAGCATAGATGAGATCATTACCTTCTGTGATCATCTCCTGTACTGCTGACGTCAGCGCTGTCACTGACTGCGTTGTCAGAAGTATCGCGAGAGCCCGTGACGTCACCGCTAGTGACAGTCTCGGGCCGCTCGTGAGACGGGCATAGACAGCGCTGACGTCAGGAGGCAGGAGATCGTCACAGCAGGTAATGATCTCACCTCCTGACAGCAGCGATCGTCATCCCCACGGCTCCCAACACTGCAGGGTGTCAGTGTCTGCCTGTGTCAGTGTCTGCCTGCGCTGCAGCGTGACAGGCTGCTGACACTGCGGGCAGACACTGACACCCTGCAGTGCAGGCAGCCGCGAGGCCAGAGCAGGACACAGACTGGCACCTGGAGGTCGCACGGAAGTGCTTCTGTGCGGCGTCCAGGGAGTGTGACGTCTGCTCCGCTTCCTCTTCCTGACATAATGACATCGCTTCCTGCAAAACCGCAGGCAGCGATGATCATTCCCGCAGGTAATTCGCGGCTATTCCGGGGGTATACCGCACATCATTGCTACCTGCGGAATACCCCCGGTACCTGCGGAAATTAATGGACATGCACATTTTCTCAAGAAAGTTTCTCGAGAAAATTTTCTCAAGAAATTTTCTTGAGAAAAATCCGCACAGTGCGCACAGCTATTTTTTTTTCTCATTGAATTTCATGGGAAATGTCTGCACAAAGATTGCAGACATTTCTCAAGAAATTTCCGGGGCAAATCCGCGGGTAAATCCGCAGGTAAAAAGCTCTAGTGCGCACATAGCCTAATAATGGCTTCAGACTGTTCTTTGAAGGCAGACACAAAAATGAGTGAATGTATATTGTACATTGAACTATTCTCAAAAGATTTCAACAGTTTGATTTTTCAACAATACAAATTAAATAAAAAATACAATGTTTTTACTTGGTAACTTACGTTACTTTTTGTGTAACAGAAATTACTAAGTAACATTGTATATTGTATTTAATGTGAGATAAGGAGAAACACACGACCAAGTATCCAAATTGCAAAGGTGAAAATCTTTATTCACAAAGGGGTAGGTGCGGGGCGGCACGGAACAAGTAGGGACACAGACCATCAATCTCCAACCATTATGCATTACATTTAAAATTATTCTATGCTGACATAGTCTAGTCATCTGCACATATATGTATAACCAGACATAAAGGTAAACCACAAAGGGTAGAAAAAATGGGTATATAACCACAAAGAGAATTCAATCAAACAGAGATGTATCACTGAAAGATGAAAAATATTTCAAATATAGTATATCAATATAGGTCCTTGCAGCCAATTATACACACATGAAATCCATCATCAATATGGGGGTAGCAGAAGAGGGTAACAAATTACATGCATAACCACACAAGTCAAGGAGGAAAAAGTATGACACTGTCGGACGGAAGGAAATTCATTCACATCCTAACAGTGAAAATCCCCAATCAACGCTAAACTATAGCTGAAAGGTTAAGGTTGAATGTTACTATACCTAACCTACGTATATAATTACATCAGGGAAACAATTTCAAGGTTCAAATATGTGGAGAAATAGCAGTGGCACACTCTACCTGGGAGACTTGTGGAGGTCAGAGAGAGGCGTCCGTGTCCTTCCCGACGGCCGTTTCGGCGGTGAAGGCTTCACCGCCGAAACGGCCGTCGGGAAGGACACGGACGCCTCTCTCTGACCTCCACAAGTCTCCCAGGTAGAGTGTGCCACTGCTATTTCTCCACATATTTGAACCTTGAAATTGTTTCCCTGATGTAATTATATACGTAGGTTAGGTATAGTAACATTCAACCTTAACCTTTCAGCTATAGTTTAGCGTTGATTGGGGATTTTCACTGTTAGGATGTGAATGAATTTCCTTCCGTCCGACAGTGTCATACTTTTTCCTCCTTGACTTGTGTGGTTATGCATGTAATTTGTTACCCTCTTCTGCTACCCCCATATTGATGATGGATTTCATGTGTGTATAATTGGCTGCAAGGACCTATATTGATATACTATATTTGAAATATTTTTCATCTTTCAGTGATACATCTCTGTTTGATTGAATTCTCTTTGTGGTTATATACCCATTTTTTCTACCCTTTGTGGTTTACCTTTATGTCTGGTTATACATATATGTGCAGATGACTAGACTATGTCAGCATAGAATAATTTTAAATGTAATGCATAATGGTTGGAGATTGATGGTCTGTGTCCCTACTTGTTCCGTGCCGCCCCGCACCTACCCCTTTGTGAATAAAGATTTTCACCTTTGCAATTTGGATACTTGGTCGTGTGTTTCTCCTTATCTCATAGTTATTACGACTCATCCTCAGTCCCCATCCAGTTTCTCATACATAATATGGTCTTTACCGTTTATATATGTATCTGGTAAATCATGGTGTGGCTGTGGCTCTATGTGAATATTGTATTTAATGTGTATTGTTGAAAAATCAAACTGTTGAAATCTATTGAGAATAGTTAAATGTACAAAATATACATTCACTCATTTTTGTGCCGGCCTTCAAAGAACAGTCTGTAGCCAATATTAACTTAATTTTTGGCTTGTGACTGTAACGTAAGTTACCATGGAATGGCCCTCAGCCCAGGCAATGAGGGCATTAATCAGAGAGGCAGCACAGAGACCAAAAAGTAACCCTGCAGAAGCTACAGAGTTCCCAAGCAGAGACTGGAGTATCTATCCATACAACCACAATAAGCGTACACTCAACATGACCTGGCATTTATGGAAGAGTGATAAGAAAAAACCTTTACTTAAAGCCAAAAATTAGAAGGCTTGTTTTCAGTTTGCCAAAAGTTGTGGGAGACTCTTCAAATGTATGGAGGAACGTGTTGTGGTCAGATGAGACCAAAATTGAGCTTTCTGGCCACTAAGATAAATGCTATATCTCTCACCAAACCAAAACAGCTAATCAACTCAGAACACCATCCCCACAGTGAAACATGGTGGTGGAAGCATCATGCTGTGGGGAAGTTTTCGGCACCAGGGACAGGGAAAATGGTCCGAGTCCAGGGGAAGATGGATGGTGCAAAATACAGGGATATTCTTGAGTAAAACCTGCTTCAGTCTGTCAGTGATTTGAGACTGGGATGGAGATTCATCTTCCAACAAGACAATGACACAAAATTAATGCTAAAGCCACACTGGAGGGTGTAAGGGGAAATGTGTATATGTATTGGAGCGGCGGAGTCACAGCCCAGGCCTTAATCCAATGGAAAATCTGTGGTCAGACGTGAAGACGCTGCTCACCAGAGGAATGGAGAATCTGTGGTCAGACGTGAAGACGCTGCTCACCAGAGGAATGGAGAATCTGTGGTCAGACGTGAAGACGCTGATCACCAGAGGAATGGAGAATCTGTGGTCAGACGTGAAGACGCTGATCACCAGAGGAATGGAGAATCTGTGGTCAGACGTGAAGACGCTGCTCATCAGAGGAATGGAGAATCTGTGGTCAGACGTGAAGACGCTGCTCACCAGAGGAATGGAGAATCTGTGGTCAGACGTGAAGATGCTGCTCACCAGAGGAATGGAGAATCTGTGGTCAGACGTGAAGACGCTGCTCACCAGAGGAATGGAAAATCTGTGGTCAGACGTGAAGACACTGCTCACCAGAGGAATGGAGAATCTGTGGTCAGACGTGAAGACGCTGTTCACCAGAGGAATGGAGAATCTGTGGTCAGACGTGAAGACGCTGCTCACCAGAGGAATGGAGAATCTGTGGTCAGACGTGAAGACGCTGCTCACCAGAGGAATGGAGAATCTGTGGTCAGACGTGAAGACGCTGCTCACCAGAGGAATGGAGAATCTGTGGTCAGACGTGAAGACGCTGTTCACCAGAGGAATGGAGAATCTGTGGTCAGACATGAAGACGCTGCTCACCAGAGGAATGGAGAATCTGTGGTCAGACGTGAAGACTCTGCTCACCAGAGGAATGGAGAATCTGTGGTCAGACGTGAAGACTCTGCTCACCGGAGGAATGGAGAATCTGTGGTCAGACGTGAAGATGATGCTCACCAGAGGAATGGAGAATCTGTGGTCAGACGTGAAGACGCTGTTCACCAGAGGAATGGAGAATCTGTGGTCAGACGTGAAGACGCTGCTCACCAGAGGAATGGAGAATCTGTGGTCAGACGTGAAGACGCTGCTCACCAGAGGAAACATTTAACTTCAAGGAACTGGAGCAGTTTTGTCTTGAGGAAAAATCCCAGTGGCAAAATTTGGAAAGATCAGAGACTTATTCAAAGTGAGTTGTAGCTGTAATTACCATAAAAGGAGGCTCCACAAAGTACTGATTTTAGGGGGGTGAATAGTTATGCAAAGTGACATTTTCAGTTATTTTGTCCTATTTGTTATTTGCTTCACAATAAAAAGAAAACCAAATGTTCGTAGTTGTCGGCAGGTTCTGTACATGATCTGATGGAAACCCTGAAAGCACAGGGAAATTCCAGGTTGTCAGGTCGCAAAACATAAAAAATGCCAAGGGAATGAATACTTTCACAAGGCACTGTAGCTCCTTATACAGTGTGTCCACTCATATCCAGTCCACCGCCATTAACTTGAGAACGGCGACAGCTATAGGCATAGAAATGGTGTCTAGGTATAGCAAAGTAGCCATGCGCTACGCAATTAAACCTCCTATAGCGCCACCTGTTGGAAAACAACGGAGTTAGCATTTTTATCTCGAAAACGAAACGAGAGAGAGAAAAAAGTGAATTACAAAGTTGTAGGGCATCAATTCAATACGAATCGACACCTTGCTATGAAATGCTATGATATGAAACCCATGATCCCCCCCCCCCCTAGAACATTGAATGCTGGTCACGCATATGACGCTCATTTAACTTTGATGCTCAAAGTGGCTCCTGTCAGCTGCAATGCACATCGGGACTCTGGACAGCGTACTGTATCTTGCTGCATGTTGTGCAATGTGGTAGGTGACACGTCGTCGTCAGTGGAGTGGTTGCATACACCTGCTGTTTGATGTGACCTCACAGAAAGAAGTCCAATGGGGTCAGGTCAGGTGAGCGTGGAGGCCAATCCACGCAGCCACCATACCAAATGACTTGTAGGAAGGTCTCCATGAGGTATCGCTTCACGACCGCAGCCTTGTGAGTTTTACACGTTCTAATCATAGCATTTCTGTATGCAAGGTGTCGATTCATATTGAATTGATGATGCCCTACAACTTTGTAATTCACTTTTTTTTTTTCTATCTCGTTCCGTTTGAGATAAAAATGCTAAGTCCGTTTTCCACCAGGTGGCGCATAGCTACTTTACTATACCTAGACACCACTTCTATGCCTATAGCTACCGCCGTTCTCAAGTTAATGGCGGTGGACAGGATATGGGTGAACACACTGTATATCCTATATACTGTATGACCCACATACAGACCCCTGTATACAGTATGAGCCCCCACACAGCCTCTTATATACAGTATAAGCCCCCCACACAGCCTCCCTATATACAGTATAAGCCCCCACACAGCCTCTCTATATAAAGTATAAGCACCCACACAGCCTCCTATATACAGTATAACCCCCCACACAGCCTCCCTATATACAGTATAAGCCCCCATACAGCCTCCTATATACAGTATAAGCCCCCCACACAGCCTCTCTATATACAGTATAAGCCCCCATACAGCCTCCTATATACAGTATAAGCCCCCCACACAGCCTCTCTATATACAGTATAAGCCCCCACACAGCCTCTCTATATACAGTATAAGCCCCCACAGCCTCTCTATATACAGTATAAGCCCCCACACAGCCTCATATACAGTATAAGCCCCCACACAGCCTCTCTATATACAGTATAAGCCCCCCACACAGCCTCTCTATATACAGTATAAGCTCCCTATATACAGTATAAGCCCCCACACAGCCTCTCTACATACAGTATAAGCCCCCACACAGCCTCTCTATATACAGTATAAGCCCCCACACAGCCTCCCTATATATAGTATAAGCCCCCCACACAGCCTCTCTATATACAGTATAAGCCCCCACACAGCCTCTCTATATACAGTATAAGCCCCCACACAGCCTCCCTATATACAGTATAAGCCCCCACACAGCCTCTCTATATAAAGTATAAGCACCCACACAGCCTCCTATATACAGTATAACCCCCCACACAGCCTCCCTATATACAGTATAAGCCCCCATACAGCCTCCTATATACAGTATAAGCCCCCCACACAGCCTCTCTATATACAGTATAAGCCCCCATACAGCCTCCTATATACAGTATAAGCCCCCCACACAGCCTCTCTATATACAGTATAAGCCCCCACACAGCCTCTCTATATACAGTATAAGCCCCCACAGCCTCTCTATATACAGTATAAGCCCCCACACAGCCTCATATACAGTATAAGCCCCCACACAGCCTCTCTATATACAGTATAAGCCCCCCACACAGCCTCTCTATATACAGTATAAGCCCCCACACAGCCTCCCTATATACAGTATAAGCCCCCACACAGCCTCTCTACATACAGTATAAGCCCCCACACAGCCTCTCTATATACAGTATAAGCCCCCACACAGCCTCCCTATATATAGTATAAGCCCCCCACACAGCCTCTCTATATACAGTATAAGCCCCCACACAGCCTCTCTATATACAGTATAAGCCCCCACACAGCCTCCCTATATACAGTATAAGCCCCCCACACAGCCTCTCTATATACAGTATAAGCCCCCCACACAGCCTCTCTATATACAGTATAAGCCCCCACACAGCCTCTCTATATACAGTATGACGCCCCACACAGCCTCTCTATATACAGTATGACGCCCCACACAGCCTCTCTATATACAGTATAAGCCCCCACACAGCCTCCCTATATACAGTATAAGCCCCCACACAGCCTCCCTATATACAGTATAAGCCCCCACACAGCCTCCCTATATACAGTATAAGCCCCCACACAGCCTCTCTATATACAGTATAAGCCCCCACACAGCCTCTCTATATACAGTATAAGCCCCCACACAGCCTCCCTATATACAGTATAAGCCCCCACACAGCCTCTCTATATACAGTATAAGCCCACACACAGCCTCTCTATATACAGTATAAGCCCCCACACAGCCTCTCTATATACAGTATAAGCCCCCACACAGCCTCTCTATATACAGTATAAGCCCCCACACAGCCTCCCTATATACAGTATAAGCCCCCACACAGCCTCCCTATATACAGTATAAGCCCCACACAGCCTCCCTATATACAGTATAAGCCCCACACAGCCTCCCTATATACAGTATAAGCCCCACACAGCCTCCCTATATACAGTATAAGCCCCACACAGCCTCCCTATATACAGTATAAGCCCCCACACAGCCTCCCTATATACAGTATAAGCCCCCACACAGCCTCCCTATATACAGTATAAGCCCCCACACAGCCTCTCTATATACAGTATAAGCCCCCACACAGCCTCTCTATATACAGTATAAGCCCCCACACAGCCTCTCTATATACAGTATAAGCCCCCACACAGCCTCTCTATATACAGTATAAGCCCCCACACAGCCTCTCTATATACAGTATAAGCCCCCACACAGCCTCTCTATATACAGTATAAGCCCCCACACAGCCTCTCTATATACAGTATAAGCCCCCACACAGCCTCTCTATATACAGTATAAGCCCCCACACAGCCTCTCTATATACAGTATAAGCCCCCACACAGCCTCTCTATATACAGTATAAGCCCCCACACAGCCTCTCTATATACAGTATAAGCCCCCACACAGCCTCTCTATATACAGTATAAGCCCCCACACAGCCTCCCTATATACAGTATAAGCCCCCACACAGCCTCCCTATATACAGTATAAGCCCCCACACAGCCTCCCTATATACAGTATAAGCCCCCACACAGCCTCCCTATATACAGTATAAGCCCCCACACAGCCTCCCTATATACAGTACTTATACTGTATATAGCCCCATACAGTATAAGCCCCCACACAGCCTCCTATATACAGTATAAGCCTCCCTATATACAGTATAAGCCCCCACACAGCCTCCTATATACAGTATAAGCCCCCACACAGCCTCCTATATACAGTATAAGCCCCCACACAGCCTCCTATATACAGTATAAGCCCCCACACAGCCTCCCTATATACAGTATAAGCCCCCACACAGCCTCCCTATATACAGTATAAGCCCCCACACAGCCTCCCTATATACAGTATAAGCCCCCACACAGCCTCCCTATATACAGTATAAGCCCCCACACAGCCTCCCTATATACAGTATAAGCCCCCACACAGCCTCCCTATATACAGTATAAGCCCCCACACAGCCTCCCTATATACAGTA
Source organism: Anomaloglossus baeobatrachus (assembly GCF_048569485.1). Classification (NCBI taxonomy): domain Eukaryota; kingdom Metazoa; phylum Chordata; class Amphibia; order Anura; family Aromobatidae; genus Anomaloglossus; species Anomaloglossus baeobatrachus. The sequence continues at coordinate 252,295 of NW_027441973.1, read as the reverse complement.
TAAGCCCCCACACAGCCTCTCTATATACAGTATAAGCCCCACACAGCCTCTCTATATACAGCATAAGCCCCCACACAGCCTCTCTATATACAGTATAAGCCCCCACACAGCCTCTCTATATACAGTATAAGCCCCCACACAGCCTCCCTATATACCTTATAAGCCCCCACACAGCCTCTCTATATACGGTATAAGCCCCCACACAGCCTCTATATACAGTATAAGCCCCCACACAGCCTCTCTATATACAGTATAAGCCCCCACACAGCCTCCCTATATACAGTATAAGCCCCCACACAGCCTCTCTATATACAGTATAAGCCCCCACACAGCCTCCCTATATACAGTATAAGCCCCCACACAGCCTCCCTATATACAGTATAAGCCCCCACACAGCCTCCCTATATACAGTATAAGCCCCCACACAGCCTCCCTATATACAGTATAAGCCCCCACACAGCCTCTCTATATATAGTATAATCCCCACACAGCCTCTCTATACACAGTATAAGCCCCCACACAGCCTCTCTATATACCTTATAAGCCCCCACACAGCCTCTCTATACACGGTATAAGCCCCCACACAGCCTCTCTATACACGGTATAAGCCCCCACACAGCCTCTATATACAGTATAAGCCCCCACACAGCCTCTCTATATACAGTATAAGCCCCCACACAGCCTCCCTATATACAGTATAAGCCCCCCACACAGCCTCTCTATATACAGTATAAGCCCCCACACAGCCTCCCTATATACAGTATAAGCCCCCACACAGCCTCCCTATATACAGTATAAGCCCCCACACAGCCTCCCTATATACAGTATAAGCCCCCACACAGCCTCCCTATATACAGTATAAGCCCCCACACAGCCTCTCTATATACAGTATAAGCCCCCACACAGCCTCTCTATATACAGTATAAGCCCCCACACAGCCTCCTATATACAGTATAAGCCCCCACACAGCCTCCTATATACAGTATAAGCCCCCCACACAGCCTCTCTATATACAGTATAAGCCCCACGCAGCCTCTCTATATACAGTATAAGCCCCCACACAGCCTCCCATATACAGTATAAGCCCCCACACAGCCTCTCTATATACAGTATAAGCCCCCACACAGCCTCTCTATATACAGTATAAGCCCCCACACAGCCTCTCTATATACAGTATAAGCCCCCACACAGCCTCTCTATATACAGTATAAGCCCCCACACAGCCTCTCTATATACAGTATAAGCCCCCACACAGCCTCTCTATATACAGTATAAGCCCCCACACAGCCTCTCTATATACAGTATAAGCCCCCACACAGCCTCCCTATATACAGTATAAGCCCCCACACAGCCTCTCTATACACAGTATAAGCCCCCACACAGCCTCTCTATACACAGTATAAGCCCCCACACAGCCTCCCTATATACAGTATAAGCCCCACACAGCCTCCCTATATACAGTATAAGCCCCCCACACAGCCTCCCTATATACAGTATAAGCCCCCACAGCCTCTCTATATACAGTATAAGCCCCCACACAGCCTCTCTATATACAGTATAATCCCCCACACAGCCTCTCTATATACAGTATAAGCCCCCACACAGCCTCTCTATATACAGTATAAGCCCCACACAGCCTCCTATATACAGCATAAGCCCCCACACAGCCTCTCTATATACAGTATAAGCCCCCACACAGCCTCTCTATATACAGTATAAGCCCCCACACAGCCTCTCTATATACAGTATAAGCCCCCACACAGCCTCTCTATATACAGTATAAGCCCCCACACAGCCTCCCTATATACAGTATAAGCCCCCACACAGCCTCTCTATATACAGTATAAGCCCCCACACAGCCTCTCTATACACAGTATAAGCCCCCACACAGCCTCCCTATATACAGTATAAGCCCCACACAGCCTCCCTATATACAGTATAAGCCCCCCACACAGCCTCCCTATATACAGTATAAGCCCCCACAGCCTCTCTATATACAGTATAATCCCACACAGCCTCCTATATACAGCATAAGCCCCCACACAGCCTCTCTATATACAGCATAAGCCCCCACACAGCCTCTCTATATACAGTATAAGCCCCCACACAGCCTCCTATATACAGCATAAGCCCCCACACAGCCTCTCTATATACAGTATAAGCCCCCACACAGCCTCTCTATATACAGTATAAGCCCCCACACAGCCTCTCTATATACAGTATAATCCCCCACACAGACTCTCTATATACAGTATAAGCCCCCACACAGCCTCCCTATATACAGTATACGCCCCCACACAGCCTCTCTATATACAGTATAATCCCACACAGCCTCCTATATACAGCATAAGCCCCCACACAGCCTCTCTATATACAGCATAAGCCCCCACACAGCCTCTCTATATACAGTATAAGCCCCCACACAGCCTCCTATATACAGCATAAGCCCCCACACAGCCTCTCTATATACAGTATAAGCCCCCACACAGCCTCTCTATATACAGTATAAGCCCCCACACAGACTCTCTATATACAGTATAATCCCCCACACAGCCTCCTATATACCTGATCTCCATATACCCCCTATATACAATATGTGCTCATACATATGGAGAAACACCCACCTGCAGAGCCGCACGTTATCGTGTAGAATGGAGTTGCTTTCTTGAGGGGAAAAACGTCACCGGAAGGGGCGGGGCCTCCTCAGTGTAGATCTGGGAGCAAGAAAAAGAAAGAAAAAAACGGCAGAGTAGGTGCTAGAATGTACGGGCTCCTGACAGGTATGACGTCACTGGTCATGTGATGGGGCGTGGTCATAATGCAGCCTGATGGTTCCAGCCCGACCTTTCCAGACACAAAAACAATGTCTATTCTAAGTGCACGTGGGCACAGAGGGGATTACAATAGATATAATAGAAGCGGGGTCTGGTGCTGACACCCCCATAGGATTATGGTAGAGTCTAGATCCCAGTGGCCAGAGGGGCCTCTGCTGACGTCACGCCCATGTGACCGGCCTCTTGTGTGGGAGGAGCCTGTAGTTGCCGGCAGTCAGTGCGCAGTTGCTGTTTCCAGCCCTGGGTGTGATGTAACAGGAGGTAATATCTGATGGAGATTATCACATATGAGCCTCAGGGGGGAATAAAAAGGGATTGTAGGTCACCGTCTCTGGGTGCAATAGTGTGTAGCAGTAGGTGCAATGCTCTGTCTGTGGAGGGGGGAGAGTGCAATGCTCTGCCTGTGGAGGAGGGAGAGTGCAATGCTCTGCCTGTGGAGGAGGGAGAGTGCAATGCTCTGCCTGTGGAGGGGGGAGAGTGCAATGCTCTTCCTGTGGAGGAGGGAGAGTGCAATGCTCTGTCTGTGGAGGGGGGAGAGTGCAATGCTCTGCCTGTGGAGGAGGGAGAGTGCAATGCTCTGTCTGTGGAGGGGGGAGAGTGCAATGCTCTGTCTGTGGAGGGGGGAGAGTGCAATGCTCTGTCTGTGGAGGGGGGAGAGTGCAATGCTCTGCCTGTGGAGGGGGGAGAGTGCAATGCTCTGTCTGTGGAGGGGGGAGAGTGCAATGCTCTGCCTGTGGAGGAGGGAGAGTGCAATGCTCTGCCTGTGGAGGGGGGAGAGTGCAATGCTCTGTCTGTGGAGGGGGGAGAGTGCAATGCTCTGTCTGTAGAGGGGGGAGAGTGCAATGCTCTGTCTGTAGAGGGGGGAGAGTGCAATGCGACGTCTGTGGAGGGGGGAGAGTGCAATGCGACGTCTGTGGAGGGGGGAGAGTGCAATGCGACGTCTGTGGAGGGGGGAGAGTGCAATGCTCTGTCTGTGGAGGGGGGAGAGTGCAATGCGACGTCTGTGGAGGGGGGAGAGTGCAATGCTCTGTCTGTGGAGGGGGGAGAGTGCAATGCTCTGTCTGTGGAGGGGGGAGAGTGCAATGCTCTGTCTGTGGAGGGGGGAGAGTGCAATGCTCTGTCTGTGGAGGGGGGAGAGTGCAATGCGACGAATGTGGAGGGGGGAGAGTGCAATGCTCTGCCTGTGGAGGAGGGAGAGTGCAATGCTCTGCCTGTGGAGGGGGGAGAGTGCAATGCTCTGTCTGTGGAGGGGGGAGAGTGCAATGCTCTGCCTGTGGAGGAGGGAGAGTGCAATGCTCTGCCTGTGGAGGGGGGAGAGTGCAATGCTCTGCCTGTGGAGGGGGGAGAGTGCAATGCTCTGTCTGTGGAGGGGGGAGAGTGCAATGCTCTGCCTGTGGAGGAGGGAGAGTGCAATGCTCTGTCTGTGGAGGGGGGAGAGTGCAATGCTCTGTCTGTGGAGGGGGGAAAGTGCAATGCGACCTGCCTGTCCCCAGCCTTTGTTTTTTCCTATATCCATCTAGCCATAATGGTAATCTCCAGTGCGGTCAGGACATGTGCAGCTCGTGGCGGTATTTACTATGTGTTACTCCCTTTAGTAATTCTGACGTCTCGTGTTCTTCTATGAAGCAATTCATTAATTGTAATACGACTCCTCTTATATCTCGCTTCATGTGACGTCTGTCTGTTATATTATGTTGTACCGCATTGCAGAACACGTGGCTCCTTGGCCTCTTGGGCGGGACGCGCCTCCTTGGCCTCTTGGGCGGGACGCGCCTCCTTGGCCTCTTGGGCGGGGCGCGGCTCCTTGGCCTCTTGGGCGGGGCGCGGCTCCTTGGCCTCTTGGGCGGGGCGCGGCTCCTTGGCCTCTTGGGCGGGGCGCGGCTCCTTGGCCTCTTGGGCGGGACGCGCCTCCTTGGCCTCTTGGGCGGGGCGCGGCTCCTCGGCCTCTTGCTATGAAGGGGTCAATGTCTGTTTTATCGCGGCTCTTCGCAGAGCAGCACCCGGGGTCCCTCTCGTCTTTTTCCATTAGAGGCATGGAGCGGGGGATAGATCCAGGAGGAGGGGATTTGAGCAGTCACTATATAACCGGGAAGCCCATTGGATATTAAAGCTGGAGCCAGAGATCACAAAGGGCTGAATTCCACAATGATCTGTGACTGATATTGATGTGTTTATTACCAGGTGATTATCAGCGCATTCATTATACACAGTTTATGGGAATTTGTGGCATTATTATTATTATTACTAATTATTGGTCATTTTTCTTTATAGAGTTCGGGGCAATATCGGCTCCACAGAGAATTCTTCCTCATCCTCTGAATATGAAGGTTTCATCTATTGGAGAGAATCCCACAAGTGACATAAGAGGATATCTCTGTGTGTATATTCTCTGTGCTGTGTATTATATGGGGTGTACTTATATATTCTCTGTACTGTGTATTATATGGGGTGTACTTATATAGTCTCTGTACTGTGTATTATATGGGGTGTACTTATATTAATGTTTGTATTGATGCTTCTTGTAATCTGCTATCATTGTAAGTTGTCATTTGCTCGTGTCTTGGTGATTTGATAATTCAGTGTACAATGACGTCATGATGGAGGTTCCCCAGCCCCTCACATCACCAGGTAATAGACAGGACTAAATGCACACGGCCTATAATTATCTGTATGTAAGGAATTAATTCAGTCCCTGTATGTGTCTCCTCCAGCGCGGCCGGGACCTGGGCAGGCCCATTCCCATTTACGGGTGCTTCCGCGGCTGCGTCCGCCGCTCCTCCAGCGGCTTCGTCGGGCTCAGACATCTTGTTTCCGTCCCCCTTAGCCTTTCTGGCTCCTCCTCTATCGGGGCGGGGTTTAGGCCTTCGCGCCTCCACTACTCGAGGAGACGCTCGAGCGGGAACTCTTCGCGCCCAAGATGGCGGCTTTTCAAATTTTCCGGCGGTCGCTCAAGGCGCACTTCCACCAGTCGGTAGAACGGTAGGATCCTGTTCGTGACGCCAAGTTGTCGCGGGCGGAGGAGGGGACGCTGCGCTCTCCCACTGCTCGGGTCCGGCTGCCGCTCGGTGGTGGCTTGAGCGGTGGGCCGGATCCCAGGGACTCGAGCGGCGCTCCTCGGCCGTGAGTGAAAAGGGGAATTTTGGTGTGGGGGTTTTGATTATTGTCCGTGACGCCACCCACGGTTGTGATTTTGGTGACACCACCGCTGCTCTGGACGGGGATCCCGGCAGCGGTGACAGGGAGCAGCTTGGTTGTTAGTTCTCCCCTCCGTGGGTAGGGGGTTGGTTGTCCCGGGGCCCGGTGATGGGATAGGGATGGATGGCAGGCGGGTTGCGGGGCCTGGTGAGGTGCAGGGTCGCGGGGGCAGCGCTGTGCCGTACGGCACGGTGGTACTCACTCAGCCAATGATGAGGACACAGTTCTCGGTAAAACACACGGCTGGATGGATGGGTCCCACAGACGGCTGCGGTGTTGTTTCTCCCGGCAGGTTGGTGGTGACTGCCTTTCAATGCACCTAAGATGTTTGTACGGTTCCAATGGGTTCCCACCGGTAACCCGCTCCCCGGCTTGGATATGGGCCGGAGGAGCCCCTTTTGCCCGCAGGCGCTGGCCCTGAGAAACGGTTGCCTTGGCTGTGGCGGTGTCTCTCTCACTTGGTTGGACTGTTGCCTTCTGTCGGGACTTGGCTGTTGGGAAACCCAGGAGGTTCCCTTCACTAACGAATTTGGCAAATTCACGGCGACTCCTAGCCATGCCGGGGTCCGTAAGCCCCTGCCAGATGGTGCTGGCTTCTCTTCGTGTACCGGTCCGGTACCGCCGGGCCACCGCCCGTCCACGGTCCTTACGGTAGACTCCAAACGGCCACTCCTGCAGACGGTCACCACTGTCTGCCAACCTTGCTGATCTGACCGGGCCACACACCCGGACCAACTTCAGGCTGCTTAGCTGTCACTCTTCTCTCTCACTACTTTCCCTCCTTCCACTTTCACCTCTCAAACTGTTCTGCCTGGTTTTTCCGCCTCCAGGACTGTGAACTCCTCGGTGGGTGGGGCCAACCGCCTGGCCCACCCCCTGGTGTGATCATCAGACCCTGGAGGAAGGCAACAAGGGTTTTGTGTTCTGACTTCGGTGTGCCTGCTGGGAGTGTGGGGTGTGTGGGTGTTGTTCTCTGTGGCCCCTGGCTTGTCCAGGGCGCCACACTAGTACCAGTGATTGATATTCTTCAGGTGCTCTCATGATTCAGATATATTTATTGTTTAATATCTGACACTTGATATTGCACCATTTATGGGTCTCCTTCTGTCATAAATTGTTTTGACACTGTATTGTACTCCATATTTGTACTGTTATATCTATTACTATGACATCGGGGTTTCGGTCCTGCTCAGTGGGTGCTCTTTTGTCTCTATGTATGTTTTAAATGGGTTTAAGATGTCTCTTCTTCTGCAATAAATAAAGGTGTTTTCTTTTATATAACTATACCATTGGTGTGCCCCTGAGTGATTTGTGCGGAGTCTTTCCTCCTCCTGTTTTGCTTGTCTCCTATTCCACACCAGGGTGCACCCACCAAGATTTGGTCCCAGTATTAGTGGTGCGCTCTGCCCTTCATCTCCCTATAGTAAATGCAGGCACTGTATTGCCCTGGCTGGAGGTTTGCAATTGGCACAAAAGGCATTTCTGATCTGACAGATCTATCTTCATGGGCAATGAAAGATGATGGGTCATTTGACGCCCTTGAAATGTGAATCTTTTTGTCATCAATTGGCACAAACTGGTGATTTTCTCTTGTTCCAGCAATTGTATGTCCATCTTTGAACCTTTCCTCTTGAACTACCCGTATTTCGTCAATTTTTTCTTTTGGAACAAAAAAAAAAAAATACTTGATTCCATGCAGTTGCTCGTTGCAAAAGTTGAATAAATCCACCGGGGTCAGTATTTGGTTTTCAGTTGGGCGTTGAAGACTGGCACGAGCTGCCAACCTCTTTGCTGTCCCTCCAATCCCATTACAGGGCGACTTTCCATGACTGGTACCAAAAAAATTCCATTCAGCGCTGATGTTGAAATCAGCATTGTGGTGGCACAAGTTGAGAAAATTTTTGAAATTTTTGTACTGGGCTGCAGATCCATCGCTGAAGTAGTGGATATGACGAATCCCATAGATGAGAGTCTTGAGATACTCCACAATTACTGTTACGAAAGTGTGGACTGCAACTGTGTCATGTTGTGAGCAATCAGTGATTAGTTATTATTATTATTAGTCAATAACTTTTCATAAATAAAAAGGTTTATAGGTTTTTGATAATAGACATTGGTAGCAACAATACAACTCTGTAACATGTGATAAGAATCTGAAAATCAAACACAAAATCAATGCATTACGTGCATACATAACACCATGTTCAGTGGCATTTTTCTTTTCTTAAATGGAGAGACTCCAAAAAAAAAAACAATGATCCTTGTAGAGAAAAATGTGCTCTTTCTAATGATATCAGAATTAATATATTTTAGGGGTACCCTTTTTGAGAAATTTGACCTAAAATAGGTAAAATTCGTTTTTTTTAAGTTTGTCATCATATGTGGGTGTGAATATTTCCACAAATACATATGCTTAAACCGTGATATTGCAGCAATGCAAAGTCATGTAGATGTTTGTTGTACAGGGCAAAGCACCAGTTACTATTGGTTTTTGGTCTTGAGTTACTGTACTGATACTCAACTACAGTTACTGATACTGTACCACATAATAGCCTTATACTAAAGCTCCAGAAGCAAGGACTAGGGGACACAATATGCAACTGGGTAAGGAATTGGCTAAAAGATAGGAAACAAAGAGTAGTCATAAATGGTACATTCTCTAAATGGGCTATAGTCAGCAGTGGGGTGCCACAGGGATCTGTGATTGGACCGATTCTTTTTAATCTCTTTATTAATGACCTTGTGGATGGGATTGATAGTACAGTGTCAATCTTTGCCGATGACACCAAACTATGTAGGATATTAAAAACTGACCTGGATAGTACAATATTACACAAAGATCTGGATAAGATGTCAGAATGGGCAGATACTTGGCAAATGAGATTTAATGTTGATAAATGTAAAGTAATGCACCTAGGACGGAGTAATCATATAGCTGCGTATACATTAAATGGAAGTAAACTCGGGACTACAGAACAGGAGAAGGACTTGGGTATTCTCATTACAAATAAGCTGAGCAGCAGCACTCAATGTCAAGCAGCAGCTGCTAAAGCAAACAAGATTTTAGGGTGTATAAAAAGAGAGATTAGATCTCGTGATCCCAACGTATTGTTACCCCTCTATAAATCACTTGTAAGGCCACATCTGGAATACGGGATCCAGTTTTGGGCTCCACATTTTAAAAAGGACATTCAGAAGTTAGAGTCAGTTCAAAGGCGGGCAACTAGACTACTACAAGGAATGGAGGCCTCACATATGATGACAGGTTGAAAAAGTTAGATATGTTTAGCTTAGAAAAAAGACGTCTCAGAGGAGATCTCATTTATATGTATAAATACATGTGTGGTCAATATAAAGGACTGGCACATTACTTATTTCTTCCAAAGACAGTACTAAAGGACCAGGGGGCACTCACTGCGAGTGGAAGAAAAGCGATTCCAACAGCTAAATAGGAAAGGGTTCTTTACAGTTAGAGCAGTCAGACTGTGGAATGCCCTACCACAAGAGGTAGTAATGGCAGATACTATAACAGCTTTTAAAAAAGGGCTGGATGATTTCCTCAGTACACAAAACATTGTTGGTTATAAATGACTTAGTGACTAAATGTAGAACTGGTGGAGGAAGGTTGAACTAGATGGACCTAGGTCTTTTTTCAACCTAAGTAACTATGTAATGAGTTATATATGGGAAAAGTTAGGCATAAATTTTATGCGAGGCGTTTTGCAAGCTACTTTGACACAAAATTGCGGCCGAAATATTGTTTTGTCATAGCCGGTAATAATTTTATCGTGTTTAGCAGCAAAAGTTGAACTAGTATGCCAAATTTCAGCATCATAGCCAGTATAGAACTCTAATGGCTATGTGCCAAAGTTTGCAAAATCCTCTTAGCTGAAGCCGCAGGCTTGGTGGAACCTCCAGTGAAAGGTCAACAGTGCCCAATGTATTTGAGATCTGGCCCTAAAAATTTACAGAACCTCTTTTCAAACATACATGTACATCCTTATAAATTTTCAACAAAATCGGAGAAGGTCGAGTGTGGACCACTGGTCCACTTGACATGGAATGACCCATCTTTCAGTCATAAGGATGGCCCCGATGTGGTTTTAGGCACCGCTCAGTATACTGCACTGCTGGCAATGACTTACAGCAGGTTCCAATGCTGAGCGGCTGTCAGTCACTGCGGGGGGCAGGGGATATATGTGGTAATAACAGACATTTCCCTTATTTTCCCACCAGTATCGCTCAACATGAGGAATAGGGCTGAGCAGATCCAGTGTAATACTACTGTATGTTCTGAGGATTTCGATTGCGTTAGGGCAATGACAACAGAGACGAGTTCTTGGTACAAGATGTTATATAATATGTCACCACGGTAGATACACAACGGGAATAAACACAGTAAAACAACACACAAAACGGAGCGAAGGGGATTCCCGGGGCCACGCACCGGACTCCCCCAGGGAGACCACCAGAGCGAACCCCTGTACAGGGACTGTCCGGCAATCAACCCCGGAAGGCCTAAATGTGCGGCAGCCGGTACACAAGGGGCAAGTGGTATAGTCCAGGAGTGTCCGTATGGGATGATTGTCCAGAGTGGTTACGAACCGGGCAGAGTGCTGATCAAAGACGGCAGACGGAGTCCGGGCACAGCTTGAAGAAAACCGGGTATGGTCCAGAGTCGGTCGGTAGAGTTTCAGGAGAATCCAAGGCAATCAGGAAGTAGAAACAGCAAAGCAGGAGCACACAGCAAGCAGTATACTCAGGCACTGGACTGGCTGAGAGGCGGCCTTTTAAGCAGCTGGACAGGAAGTAGGGCAACAGAACCTTAAACTCCATGTTAACTGAGGGCAAGCTCATTCAAAAGAGAACTGGAAAACCTGGAAACCTGACATCCAGACTGTAAAAGTCTAGATCCGCACGGTTTCAAAGATGCCCGGGTTTCGGCCCAGGATTCTAGGTGTACAATCTGGATTAGGAAATGAAAGGGAAAATAAGAATTAAGAGAGAGTTTCATACTTACGGAGACTAAAGGCCCTGTCACACACAGAGATAAATCTGCGGCAGATCTGTGGTTGCAGTGAAATTGTGGAAATCAGTGCCAGGTTTGTGGCTGTGTACAAAGGGAACAATATGTCCATGATTTCACTGCAACCACAGATCTGCCAAAGATTTATCTCTGTGTGTGACGGGGCCTTTAGTGTCATGGCGGCAAACTTCTTCCGGGTTGCGCATTCACTTCGTGTACTGCACAATAGGCTCATCGCATACACACAGCTTTCCGAGTTTTCCCTTCCCACCGGCTGTCCTGTCGTCTCTGACGCGCCCCCAGCCTGTGACAGTATCTGCCTGCAGTCATCGCGGCTCAACCATAGTCTACACTCAAAGCCAGCAGTCGTTCTCTGTGGCCGCTCACTGTGAGATGTAGCAGATCTGAAAGCGACGTGGGATCTCGTGTGGATTACGCTGGACCTGGATGGGTGTTTGGGGTTAATAAAATGGTGAAGAAGGGTGCGTTTTGTATTTTATTCCAAATAACGGATTCTTTTCTGTGTTTGTACTTATTTACTTTCATTTACAGGTTAGTGTTGCAGGTATCTCATAGACGCCTGTGCCATCAGCAACCTAGGGTTTAGTAGCAGCTGTGCGCTTTTATTAACTCTTGCTATTACCCCGATATCCACCCCACCAGGACTACGGGAGAGCCTGTAAAGCTTCAGGATCTAACGGATGCGGCAATACCGGGCGGCTGCGGGCTGAAAATACCAGATCTCACCTGGCTTTATCTTGGCTGTGGATGAAAATTGGGGGGACCGCACATTGTTTGTTTTTTTAAAGTAACAAAAAAAATGCAAATTTGGTGCTGAAATCTGGTGCAGACAATTTCAGCACCAAACGTGCACCTCCTGGCACAAAACCGTGGCAAAAATTGCAGCAAAAAAAAACACGGCAAAAAAGTGTTTTTTTTTGCCAGGAGGTGTGCATTGGGTGCAGGAATATGGGGTAAAAATTTCAGCACCAAATTTGCATACCTTGACCCAAAAATGCAAAAAAAAAATATTTTTTTTCTGCCAGGAGGTGCAAATTTGGTGATTGAAATCTGGTGCAGACGATTTCAGTAACAAATAACCACCTACTGGCACAAAATCACTGCAAAAAATCGTGGCAAAAACCCTTGACAAAAACAAGTGTAAAAAAAAACGCGTTTTTTTTTTGCCAGGAATATGGTGTACAATTTCAGGACCAAATTTGCATCTCTGGGCCAATAAAACTGTGATTTTCTGCTAGGAGATGCAGGTCTGTGATCTCAGTGACCTTTACCTGAGGTCAGGTTACCAGCTCATTCATTCTCTGGAGTTCACAGCGAATGGTCATGCTCTATGGCCATTTGCTGTGATATTCAGATGTAGCCGTCCTGCCGCCTGTGATTGGTTGCAGTCAGTTGACATGGGGGCGTGTCTAACTGCAACCAATTACATGGGCGAGCAAAGCAGTGAATAGTCAATTGTTGGCTCCGGAAGGGAAAGTGTGACCCGGAAACAGCCGCCACCATGACACAGCCTTGGTGAGTGCAACGCCCCCCTATCCCTTACATAGACTTATATGGGCACTGGATTCCGGAGCGGATTTGGTTATTTTTTAAATTGAGCAGGGTTCCACCGGTCCTGGTTTTTTGCGAGTCCGATCAGCCTTAATCAGGAATAAAAAACTTGATACTGAAGTTGGTTTCTTATTGGTCCAGTTTCTTGTTTGAGGCTGAGGTTGGTTTCTTAATTGGATTTTTTTTTTTTTTTTTTTTTTAAACAGGGGGGCTTTTTTGTCTTTTATTTCAAATAAAAGATTTTTTTGGGTGTCTGTGTTTATTTACTTTCACTTACAGATTAGTGTGTCGCATAGACGCCTGCTATCACTAATCTAGGTCTCAGTGACAACTGTGGGCTGCTATTAACTCCTTATTACCCTGATTGCCCTGGTGCAGTGGCAATGGGAAGAGCCGGGTCCAGCGCCAGAATTGGAGCATTTTATGGATGTGTCACTTCTGGGGCGGCTGTGGTCTGCTATTGGTAGGATGGAAAGGGCCAAATAATGATGGCCCTTCCCACCCAAATAATATCAGCCCCCAGTTCTCTGCTGTACCTTGGCTGGTTTTAGAAAAATGAAGGGAACCCTATATCGATTAAAAAAAAAAAAATTAAAAAAGCGTGGGATCCCCTCTATTTTTCATAACTAGCCAAAGTACAGCAGACAGCTAAGGGTTGCAGCTGCTGCTGTTCCTGTGCTGGATATGAAAAATGGGGGGGAACCCACGTATTTTTTACCCCCAAAACTTAATAAAACAGCTGTCCAAGTGAGCTAGCCCTCTATCAAGCTATTGTGTTATTTCTTTCTATTCTCTGTTCTCTCTATTTTTTCTATTCTTTCTATCAATTATCCTAGTCCTATCATATTTTGTTTCTCCTTTAAAAAATACATTAACAAAATTGCAGCAGAATCACGGGATCATTAAAAGCGATTTATTACATTTCCATTCTCTCTGGGACAAGGGGCAGTTTTGGTTGCAGTTTGTGTGCAGAAAAAACAGCAGCGTGCGCATGTAGCCTTACATGACTTTGGGGGACTGATATCACCCCAACATTATATAGTGATGTCTCACATCAAAGTCCGGTCACTCTCTTGTGTGAGTTCTTTGATGACTAACAAGATGTTCTTTCCGAATAAAATATTTCCCACATTCTGAACATGAAAATGGCTTCTCCCCTGTGTGAATTTTATGATGTTTAACAAAATGTGATTTACTAGTAAAACATTGCCCACATTTTGAACATGAAAATGGCTTCTCCCCTGTGTGAGATCTTTGATGCACAACAAGAACTGATTTCCGAATAAAACATTTCCCACATTCTGAACATGAAAATGGCTTCTCCCCTGTGTGAGATCTTTGATGCACAACAAGAATTGATTTCTGAATAAAACATTTCCCACATTCTAAACATGAAAATGGCTTCTCTCCTGTGTGAGATCTTTGATGCTCAACAAGATGTGATTTCCTGGTAAAACATTTCCCACACTCTGAACATGAAAATGGCTTCTCACCTGTGTGAGATTTTTCATGGATATTAAGATGTGATTTCCTGGTAAAACATTTCCCACACTCTGAACATGAAAATGGCTTCTCACCTGTGTGAAGTTTCTGATGTATAACAAGGTATGATTTCTGACTAAAAAATTTCCCACATTCTTGACATGAAAATGGCTTCTCCCCTGTGTGAGATTTTTGATGCTCAACAAGATGTGATTTCCTGGTAAAACATTTCCCACACTCTGAACATGAAAATGGCTTCTCACCTGTGTGATTTTTTTCATGGATATTAAGATGTGATTTCCTGGTAAAACATTTCCCACACTCTGAACATGAAAATGGCTTCTCACCTGTGTGAGATCTTTGATGCACAACCAGATTTGATTTCCGAGTAAAACATTTCCCACACTCTGAACATGAAAATGGCTTCTCCCCTGTGTGAGTTTTTTCATGGATATTAAGATGTGATTTCCTGGTAAAACATTTCCCACATTTTGAACATGAAAATGGTTTCTCCCTTGTATGAGCAGTTTCGTATTCCACATCCCTTCTGTAACTTTTATTTTGCTTACAATTCTGTGATAAATCGAAATTTTGGACTTGTTTGAAAAGATCAGATGATAGAGATTTCCTAGGAGGGACTGAAGGTATATCTGGGACAACAGCATGCTCTTCATATGTATCATGTGGGATACTTTCATCATCTGTTATAAATTCTGAAGATATTAGAGATCCATCTGAAATCCCAATACAGTCATCTGCTAAAAATAAACACAAAGTTATTAATTTTTAATGATATTATCTTGAAAGTACATTTCATTTTTTTAAACCATAACATCAGAAATTAAATTAGGGAAAAATGTATTCTGAATCTGTTGTCCAATATCGAGATCTAAAGGCCCCTTTATACGCTATGATTTCTGACAATATGTAGTCGGGATCACGTTTTTCGTGACGCACTTCCGTCGTCTTTAATGACGTCGTTGCGTGTGACACCTACGTGCGACTCTGAACGATCTTAAAAATAGCGAAAATGGTTGATCGTTGACACGACGTTCAGTTTCAAAATATTGTCCGTTGTTTGGAACGCAGCAGACATATTGTTACGTTTGATACCCTGCCAACGACGAACAACATCCACATGACCGCCTTGATCAAACAATATCTCACTGAACGATGTAATGTCGTTTGTGAGATGGGTACGTGTGACAGCTACAAAATGACTTATTAGCGATCTCGGCAAATCGTAGCAACGATCTGGGCGTGTCACGTCGCTAATGAGATCACTAGCGATATCGTTGTGTGTAAAGCGGCCTTAAGAGTTACATCTTTGTTAATTCGGCTCTCACATTCCTAGCACCAGTTCTCTGGAATGTGCTACAGTAAATAATCTGATTGATTGTCACAATGTGACTGCAGGATAATGAGGGATAGGGGGCTCCTATACTGTCCCTCACACTAGGGGACCTCAAGCTATTCCTAACATCTGGATTAGCCCTGAAGATGGAGATGCCGGAGTCTCGTGCATTACTAGTCTCCTGACTAGATCTAATCTGTAATCCCCAAGGGAAGGAAGGGGCAGGATTATGATGGAAATACAGATTAAGACAGACGGGAATCATTGCAAACTCACAAAAATAAACAGTGAGAGGCTAAGGAGAAAAGCAAGAGCACGAAGGCAGCAACAAGAATGACAACAAGGGTTAACACCACAACAGCTCACAGTAATAATGCACAAAAAACACCCATAAATCTGGATCACAACACCTCACCAGATCAGTATAGGTAAACGATAGCTGGCATTAATGAAATAGTCCAGCCAGCATATACAGAACGGGAGCAAACAATACTTTCTCCTCTACAGCATGTGATCACAGACATTAACAAGCAGCCCAGCAGAGAATAACTCTTACTAGCCTGCCCAAGCCTGTGGTTTGATGCCTGCATCTCCCTGCGCTGCTCACAGACAGCAGAGAAATTAACATGCAAAGTACCAGAGTCTATCATTTCAACAGATCCTGACGCTGCCATGACAGTTGGCAAAACCTGCAAACATCTCCTTGAAACATTGATCCACAACATAGACAATTTCAAAGCGTTTTTTTTCGAAGACGAAAATAAAATAAAGACAGATGCTGAAAACTCAACTGGGTTGTCTGGGACTGTAATGCTGATAGCCTATCCTAAAGCCTGCTTTACACCAGTCGATCAATTGTGCGATAGCACGAGCGATCGTACCTGCCCCCGTTGTTTTTGCGTAATAGGCAAATCGCTGCCCGTGGCGCACAAACTCGTTTAACCCCCGTCACACGCACTTACCTTCCGGACGACCTCGCTGTGGGCCACGAACGTCCACTTCCTGAAGTGGGAGGGACGTTCGGCGTCACAGCGACGTCATACGGCAGCCGGCCAATAGAAGCGGAGGGGTGGAGATGAGCGGGATGTAAACATCTCGCCCACCTCCTTCCTTCCATTAAGCCGGCGGGTGCTGTGGGACGCAGATAAGCTGTTCTCATCATTCCCGTGGTGTCACACGGAGCAACGTGTGATGCCACAGAAACGATGAACAACCTGCACCCATGTAAATAAACGATATTATGAAAGTTAACGATGAGTAGACGACTCACGATTTGTGAGCGATACTGCGTCGCTCGGAGGTGTCACACGAGACGCCGTCGTGCGCTATGCCGGATGTGCGTCACGAAAACCGTGACCCCGACGACATATCGCACGATATATTATCTCGTGTAAAGCCCGCATTAGGCTTTGTAACCAAAGCAGGTAGCAGGGTCTTGCAGCCTGTACAGATAAACATTAGGGTTCAAATTCATCAAGACCAGTGATGTACACTGAAAAATGATGCCAGGGACTGGAGTGAGATTTCTGGCATAGGAAACATTGCAGTTTGTTATGAATTAGAGAAGCGGTGGCATCACACCCTTGTTCTGGCCAAGCTCTGCCCATTTTGGCAAAGCTGGTTAAAATTGGCGTGAACACACACACCAGCTTTTGGTCACATGATGTGATGTAAAAAAGGTCCTTAAGCAGTCCTATAATTGGCATATAAACACTGGGGCCACTAGGATTATGGGGGCCTGTGAAATTGTTCAGTTTGCTCTCCATTTCCCCTAATACCAGTCCGGCATGCCAGCCTGTGTCCTGTTCAGTTCATTTAGACTCCTGCAATTAAGAGACCTTTGGTAACATCATGTCACATGACTTTGAAATCATCAAAGGTCCTTAAACAATCAACCGTAGAATACAACTGATGGAATCAAAAAGAGAGTGGGGTTCCTCAGAACTTGAGCAGTTTGATTCCTCCCAACTCCTGACTGTAACTAAGGCTTATTCTTGGAGTAGGGCTTATATTTCAAACATTCTCGAAAAATCCCATAAAATCATGTTAGGGCTTATTTTCGGTGTAGGTCTTATTTTCAGGGAAACAGGGTATTCATGAACCCTCTGCAGGTGTTTAAGTTGCCTTCATAACAACATAGAGAAGACACTAGAAGCAAAGAAATCCAGAGCAGAAAGTCTAAAAATGTAAACACAAAATTAGTGCAGAAAGTACATGAGTAGATATCTCTTACTGGGTAGAGCTGGAGGAAACACATCCTGAGGAACATCGGGATCGTCTTGTTTACAGTCCTGTGGGAGAAGAGGACGGGGACATCTCTCTGGTGTTGTCCTCTTACTGGATAGAACTGGAGGAGACACATACAGGGACTGAATTCATTCCTTACATACAGATAATTATAGGCCGTCTGTATTTAGTCCTGTCTATTACCTGGTGATGTGAGGGGCTGGGGAACCTCCATCATGACGTCCTTGTACAGATCTTTGTGTCCTTCTAAATACTCCCACTCCTCCATGGAGAAATAGACGGTGACGTCCTGACACCTTATAGAAACCTGACACATACAATGATACCGTCACCCCCGATCCCTTCATAGCGTTACTGTATAATGTCCCAGCATTCCCAGCAGTGTCACCTCTCCAGTCAGCAGCTCAATCATCTTGTAGGTGAGTTCTAGGATCTTCTGGTCATTGATGTCCTCATGTATCGGGGGGTGAGGTGGAGGCCCCGTGATTGGGCTCAGGGGTCTTTCCCATCCCTCAGACACAGGGGCCTGACAGCGCTCACTATGGGTCTTCTTCACTACTGTGTAATCCTGGTTATGGAGAGACACAGTAATAAATCTCACTACAGACATTTCCAGTGTCCTCACCTCTCCAGTTCTGTCCATCTGTTATTCCCATAGATAAGAATGATGTAATGTGACGTCATCAGAATCTCTCACCTCTCCAGTAAGCCGGAAGAGGATCTCTAGTGTGAGGTGTAATATCCTCTCCGCCATCTTGTCCCTGTCGATATCCATCCTTGATGGGTCAATCAGGAGAATTCTCTTATATAGAAGATCTCCACTGAGAGGATCAAATATTGTAAGGACCTGAATGGGGAGAAGATGACGATGTAACATCATAAAGAATCTGGTGTAATAATACAATTTTTGGAGATAACCGTTCACTAGATAGGGATGATTGCCGCACTGCCATGAGGAGTCCAGACTAACTCTGCTGACTCATTACAGTGAATGGATCTTTAGGGGGTTTCATCTGAATCATGTCATTTGAAGAATTACATGTAGACCTGTCATGCTAATAGGTTGAGGAGAAGGGACGTAGCCTCACTGCGCCCTGAACCAGGCTTATCCAGAGGGGCATGATTAAGTGCCTACCCAGTCATCACCAGAGCCTCTGAGGTTGGAGTTTGCTGACAGTAGGCACCAGTTACCAATGTGTTCCACCAAGAGGCTGTGCATCATGAGAAAGATAGGGTGGGAACCACTGCTTCTAGAGAAGAACAGGAAGGATAACCCTGTCACTTACTCTGAGCAACCCTGAGCTCCCCGATGTCCCAAGAGAGGTTCTTTCATGTCGTGTGACAATCACGTGTCTTACCCTAACCACAACTGTGTCTAGTGAGCAGGGCAGGAGGAACACTAGTCCTTCTTTATGATAATGACACAAAAGGAAAAAGAAACTGCATTCCCAAACAAGTGGTAAAAAAGAGGGATGGAAGAGAAATGAATAAAAAGGGAGATGATCAATAGGAAGACACCAAAAAATGTTTTCCAAGCAGCAATCTCCAGGATCAAATTAAAAAAAAATTCTCTTTCCATGGCTCTCACCTCCATGCCAGCACCATGGAAAAGCAAGTTATCCCTGGCAACTACTGAGGTAAAGTGGTGAGAACTTATACCAGGAGGGAGTGCAAAAATCAGAGCAGCTGAGACAACTCAGGATGGTAAGCCAAGAAAGACACAAGGGTCCGCTTAACCCTAGAAGCACCAGCACAAGGATCGTCTGCACAGCTAAGTGGAAAACAAAGCAGATCCAAGTAGTACTAGCTTGCGCGGTGACCTTCTGACCCATGGGATAGGGGCGACCTCTCTCTGTCTGATAACCTGGTGTCGAAACTCTGATGTAAGTGTTCAGTGTAGAGAACGGGATAAATGTGATCCAAAAGTCACAGACAGATGGAGAAGTCACATCTATGATCAGCTCTAATCCTGCTGTGGCGCCCCTGAGGCTTCAGGCGCCACAGGGTACTGCACCTCAATTAAGGTGTAGTACTTATCCTGGGTCCAAGGAGGGTCGGTACCAGTTCCACCAACACACATACACACAGTTACAATGTGTTGCCCTCCCCAATGGGGACCGTACCAGTGTCAGGTCACAGTAGGGGGTCACTACAGCGGTTGGGTTTACAGGACACCACCGCACCAGGGGCTCCCCGATCCACAGGAGCTGGGACCCAGGGTCAGGGAGAAGCAACCACCAGGGGGAGTCAGGAGCAAACAGTGGGAAGAGCAGGTTGACCTAGTGAGAGTAGTCAACCAGCCTGTGGCAGCGCCTGGAGGCAACAGCTTGGAACACACAACACAACTACAAAGGAGGGAACAGCTCTAGACACGGAGCAGAGCGGATGTGCTGCGAGGCAGCTCTGTGGGCCAAGGCGTTTGGACACGGGCGCTGGGGAGAAGCAGGCGGCTGCTTCCACAGGACCCACGCTGTCTGGGTACAGAACCCTACGGCAGATATACTTCACGTTGTCTACCAACTCTGCAATGGTCACAGGAATGGCTAGAAGAGTCACCGGACCTGTCCCACCGAGTCTGCAGCCAAATAGCATATAGGATCCAGAGCTGAGGTCTTGGACCAGTCCCACATCGGAACCACGCTATCAGCATACAGAATGGGACACTTTACTGACACCGGGATCCCCAAGTGATTCACGCCACAGGGATCCAATACTTAGCGCAGCAAAGGAGGAAGGGCTCATAGACTGACATACACCAGATCTGACCTTCCACAGAATCGTTATTGTCTGGAGTCCATCGTGGCGGAGAATGGTACTCTGGGGCAGCGCCTGAACTACCAGTGAGTAAAAGACCTGGAACCGCAGCCCCTGTCTCTGCTTCTCCTTTTCTGGCACCAACGGGGACCACCACCACCCCCGTCCGTCTTCAGTCATCCTTCCTGAGGTAACCCCACTATGCCTGTGATGAGCGACACCTTACCAGCGGCGACCTTCACCACCAGCCCCGGAGAGGATAAAACAAGACTGAGCACAAGACCTTCACAGCTGTTGACACATCCTAGGGAGATTTCATAGCACCTTCTCTCCATCTACCTGATGATCCTGAGGAACTTTGGGATCTTCTTGTTTACAGTCCTGTGGGAGAAGAGGACGGGGACATCCCTCTGGTGTTTTCCTCTTACTGGATGGAACTGGAGGAGACACATACAGGGACTGAATTCATTCATTACATACAGATAATTATAGGCCGTGTGTATTTAGTCCTGTCTATTACCTGGTGATGTGAGGGGCAGGGGAACCTCCATCATGACGTCCTTGTACAGATCTTTGTGTCCTTCTAAATACTCCCACTCCTCCATGGAGAAATAGACGGTGACGTCCTGACACCTTATAGGAACCTGTCACATACAATGATACCGTCACCCCCGATCCCTTCATAGCGTTACTGTATAATGTCCCAGCATTCCCAGCAGTGTCACCTCTCCAGTCAGCAGCTCAATCATCTTGTAGGGGAGTTCTAGGATCTTCTGGCCATTGATGTCCTCATGTATCGGGGGGTGAGGTGGAGGCCCCAAGATTGGGCTCAGGGGTCTTCCCCATCCCTCAGACACAGGGGCCTGACAGCGCTCACTAGAGGTCTTCTTCACTACTGTGTAATCCTGGTTATGGGGAGACACAGTAATAAATCTCATTCCAGACATTTCCAGAGTCCTCACCTCTCCAGTTCTGTCCATCTGTTATTCCCATAGATAAGAATGATGTAATGTGACGTCATCAGAATCTCTCACCTCTCCAGTAAGCCGGAAGAGGATCTCTAGGGTGAGGTGTAATATCCTCTCCGCCATCTTGTCCCTGTCCATATCCATCCTTCACGGGGCAATCAGGAGAATTCTCTTATATAGAAAAAAACCACTGAGAGGATCCGATATTATAAGGACCTGAATGGGGAGAAGATGAGCCGATATGTAACATTAATCGAGATAATAATGGAGGGAAGATATCATTTGGGCAGTAGAAAAAAATTCAAGATGAAATGAAGTTGCACCTAAAATGATATCAATGAAAACGTCAGTTCATCAAGCAAAAAACAAGTCGTCACTTAACTCTGATTTCAGAAAATGGAGACACAAGCCGATTTTTTTACGTTTTTTTTTGTTTGTTTTTTTTACAAAAGTCTGATTTTTATTTACTCCTAGAGATGAGTGAACCTGAAGTTCGGTTTTCGGTACAAACTCAGACTTTTGCAAGATAGCAAAGTTCAGTTTTGGGTTCGGGAGCTTTACGTATGGAAACCGCTCTCGTGTGATCAGATGTATTGTGCACCAAGAAATAAAACTGAAAAGACCCGCCCTCCCCTGTTAGTGATCTGTTTATGGCTGCATGTGGGCGGAGACCTGAACTGCCAATCAATGATTTCAAATAAAGTCCATGTCAAGTCCAAGTCCAGAACCGATCTTTGCAAATGATCAGCTGGACCAGCAGAAGCCGAACGTCCACGGGTCCGCTCATCTCTAGTCACCACTGAGATAATAAATGTCTGATATTGCCGTAATCACACTGACCTGGAGAATCACGCTGATCGATCACTTCCAGCACATCGGGAATAGAGTAAAAACAATGATGGAATTAGTTTTTTCCTCAACATTTCGCAGCACTTTGAATTTTTACTTAATTTCCAGTAAATTTTATGGTAAAATTAAAACCTATGCGACATTTAAAAAAAACAAAAAAAACAACTATCCTTTATACGGCAATGTGGGAGGAAAAATAAAAGAGCCGCGCAGTTACCCACGATCATGTATCAACGGAGATGAAATCCGTCCATCTCTAGATAAGGCACAGATGGTTTATTACTGCCTCTGCCTTCTCTGTCACTGTATACACAGCTTTGGTGTAATGCAGCGGGAATGGTGAGGGACCTGACAGTGACACAGATCTCTGTGTGAGAGCCCATGCACCAACGGTAGTTGCCAACTGTAATTGTTTGGGGCCTGGTGAGTGCAATTATTTTTTTGGGTATCTGCTTCCTTTTGAGGGTCTCCACTTTCTTTTGGGGTGCCTGCTTTCTTTGATAAAACTCCTCCTGTATTCTTTAACTTTTTTAGATATTTGGACAATTCATTATGGAACCACAACTGGAGCTTATTTTTGGAGTAGGGTTTATATCTTAAGTATACTCAAAAAGCCCTCAAAAATCCTACTAGGGCTTATTTTCCGGGTACGTCTTATTTTCAAGGAAACAGGGTAGAAAGTGCTGACGGTGCCTCCTCCCTCATATACAGAGGATATGGTCACCGCTGAGTCATTATATCAGCCCCAGTTACAAGGGAAGGAAGATGAAAATAAATACTGAATTGACCCCCCCGCCCCCTTCCAAATGTGTGACATATAGTAGAATACCACGGTCAATCCAAATCTCTGTTATTAGCCCCGACCAGGTAAAAAACAGCGATATACACAAAATAAGAAGTGTTACTAAATAGCTATGAAATATGTAAATGTGATCATAGACATATATTGAGACGGCGTCCAGCTTTCAGTCATAGGGGTGGCAACGATGCGGTTTTAGTCACTGCTCAGTATACCGCACTCTCGGCACTGACTGACAGCAGGTTCCAATGCTCAGCGGCTGTCAGTCAGTGTGGGGAAAAGGGTATATATGTGGTAATAACAGACATTTCCCTTATTTTCAAACTGGTATCGCTTGACATCAGACACAATGCTGAAGTTGGTTTCTTAATCATCCAGTTTCTTATTCGAGGCTGAAGTTGGTTTATTTTTTTTTTCAGTTTTTATTGTTTTGGGTTTTTTTTACAGGTTTAACAACAAACATAAAAAATCACAATAATAAAATACAATACAGTGCGGAGCCCTGATGTGAATAAACTTAAAAGCAACAAAAAAAGTATCAAACTGGCACAAAATGGGCATCAAAGTGACATCAAAGCTCTTTTTTCACAAGGGTAACAGGAAAAAATGCACCATACAATTTATTGTGCAGTTTTTCCTGAGTACACAGATACCTCATATGTGGTGGAAATCAAATGTTTGGGTGCACGGCAGGGCTCGGAAGGGAAGGAGCGCCATTTGACTGTAAAATTGGCTGGATTCATTAGCAAATGCCATGTCGTGTTTGGAGCTCCTGAGGCGCCTAAACAGTGGAGCTCCATCAAAAGTGATCACATTTTGGAAACTAGACCCCTCAAGGATTTTATCCAGGGGTATAGTGAGCATTTTGAACCCACAGGTACTTTATAGAATTTAATAAACTTAGGTCGTCATATTGAAAATTTTCTTTTTTTTTCACAAAACTGTTGCTTTAGCACCAAATTGCTCACTTTTTCAAGCGGCAACACCAAAATGTGGACAACACAATTTGTTATCCAATTTCTTATGAGCGCAGGAATACCCAACACGTGGCTAAAAACCTCTGTTTGGACAAACGGGAGGGCTCATAACAGAAGGAGCACCATGTGAATTTTGGAAAAATTGAAAAAAATTGCAGGCACCATGTCGCCTTTTTGAGGACCCCTAAAGGGACCTATACAGCATAAACCCCCACAAGTGACCCCATTTTGAAAACTAGACCCTCAAGGATTTCATTCGAGGGTATAGTGAGCATTTTGAACCCACAGGTACTTCACAAAAGTGTTGCTGTAGTGCCAAATTTCTCACTTTTAGGCTATGTGCCCACGACCAGGTGACACTGTGTCTAGACGCAATGTCAGCTTTCGTGCAGAGATGCGAGTATTGTCCACTGGAGAACGCAGCTGCCCGGGCCACGATCCAGATTCAGGATGCTGAAGACTTTAGCTGTATTTTCCCTTTGGACGAAACTCTCGTCTCCACTGCATAAATTGACATCCTTAGGCTCAGGAAGCCGCGCTGCAGGTCAGTTTATGCTGAGGAAAAAAACAAGCACAGTGGGCAGGAGATTTCCAAAAATCCTTCCATTGCGCTTGTACTGCACAGCGCAGCATTTTGGAAGCAGCAAAAAGACTCTGTGTCCAAAATGCTGCAAACACTGATTGTGGACACAAAGCCTAAAAAGCTAGGATGGATGGATAGACAAACACATATCTAATGTCCCACCCCCCAGCATAATCTAAGCTGGCACCCTTTAATGACTTTCATGTGGCAGTGAAGGGTGTTTACCTTATATTTAACCAAAAAAATAAATAATTTAAAAAAAACCTATGTGGGTTCCCCCCATTTTTGATAGCCAGCTAGGGTAAAGCAGATGGCTGAAGCCTGCAGATCACAGTTGGCAGCTTCACCTTGGCTGGTGATCCAAAACAGAGGGCACCCCACGCTATTTTTTTTTTAAAATTATTGATAAATAATTTAAAAAAAAAACATGGGTTCCCCCCAAATTGGATCACCAGCGAAGGTAAAGCTGACAGCTGGCGTCTGGTATTCTCAGAGTGGGGAGGTCCATGGTTATTTGGCCCTTCCCAACCTAAAAATAGCAGGCTGCAGCCGTCCCAGCAGTGGCGCATCCATTAGATGTACCAATCCTGGCACTTCACTCTGGCTCATCCCGTTGCCCTGGTGCGGTGGCAAACAGGGTAATACATGGGGTTGATACCAGCTGTGTAATGTCACCTGGCATCAAGCCCTGGGGATAGAACCGCTCTGCGTATGCAGCCGATATTTTTCAGAAGATGAGTAGGGATCGCGAGGAAGGAGCAGCAGCTGGTATCAGGAGACCGGGGGAGGACCGGGGAGTGACAGGGGGTGACTTAGCTGGACCTGGGGAGGACATTTCTGTCACATCTGACATGTCAGATGTGACAGAAATCAGAGGAGGAGGATGAATGCAGCGTGCAGCCACCATCTTAGATTATCAGTATGAGGAGGGGGAATGGGGGGCACTTTGGCCAGACGGGGGACCGGAGGAGGGGATTTATCTCCCATCTGACATGTCTGATCAAGCAGTGCTGGCTCCTCCCTTTCTAATATGAACATGTACCTGATCAAAAACCGGAGTAAACTGGTCTGGAACTGGACATGAAGGGGTTAATGATAATGATGATGACCCCAAAATAACAGAGACCCTGCACCAGTGCACTTACCTCCACCTGCAGAGCCGCACACTAGATATATGGCTGCTCTGTGCTTACAGGACCTGTGATGATGTCACATGGAGGGGAGGAGTCAGGGGTCACATGATCAGCTCCTCAGTGTATGCAAGACTCTGCTGTGCTGGGTGTCATGGTGCTGGATGAGGGGAAGTTTATGTGTGGGATCAGGAGGGGTTTACAGTGTGGATGTAGCAGAGCCGTGTATGTACGAGGTGTACAGAGCGGAGCCGTGTGTGTACGAGGTGTACGGAGCAGAGCCGTGTGTGTACGAGGTGTACGGAGCGGAGCTGTGTGTGTACGAGGTGTACGGAGCGGAGCCGTGTGTGTACGAGGCGTACGGAGCGGAGCCGTGTGTGTACGAGGCGTACGGACCGGAGCCGTGTGTGTACGAGGTGTACGGAGCAGAGCCGTGTGTGTACGGAGCGGAGCCGCGTGTGTACGAGGTGTACGGAGCGGAGCCGTGTGTGTACGAGGTGTACGGAGCGGAGCCGTGAGTGTACGAGGTGTACGGAGCGGAGCCCTGTGTACGAGGTGTACGGAGCGGAGCCGTGTGTGTACGAGGTGTACGAAGCGGAGCCGTGTGTGTACGAGGTGTACGGAGCAGAGCCGTGTGTACGAGGTGTACGGAGCGGAGCCGTGTGTGTACGAGGTGTACGGAGCGGAGCCGTGTGTGTACGAGCTGTACGGAGCGGAGCCGTATATGTACGAGGTGTAAGGAGCGGTGTCGTGTGTGTACGAGGTGTACGGAGCGGAGCCGTGTGTGTACGAATCAGAGCCGTGTGTGTATGAGGTGTACGGAGCGGAGCCGTGTGTGTATGAGGTGTACGGATCAGAGCCGTGTGTGTACGAGGTGTACGGAGCGGAGCCGTGTGTGCGCGACGTGTACTGTAAAAACATTAAATATTATTAATACATCTAGCTATCATCCCCATTATAATAGGACATATTGAGTGTGATGGTGGGATATGGGGGGAAGTGTATCTTGCTGTACAGATTCCTATTTTAAGCTTGGTTCATTGTCCATTATTTGTACTGCTTGTGTGTACATTGTATTGTTTGTAAGTAAGTGCAAGGTTACAGCCTCTTGAGGAACTTCCGTCCCTGGGTGTGGGTGAAGGTGGGCCTAGAGTCCACCTACTGTAACATCTTTGCTTACCAGGAAGATTCAGTCAGTCTGTTTGAGAACTAGAAGGAAGATTGATCCTCTGGCAGGGAAAAGCTGAGGCTGCGGCCAGCATGCCAGAGAGACTGTAAGAAACCCCCATTTGCCTGGAAAAGGACTGCTGCAGGATTGTGACTGATTCCCTGGACATTTATGCCATTACTGGACAATTTTACCCTCTGTTTTGTGGATTATGTTATGGACCATTTGATTTGCTTGGAATAAATGCTTTTTGTATTGTACAGCCATCTCTCGCTCTGTTGAATGTGTGATATGGGAGAAGAACCCCGTGACAACAGGTGGCAGTGGTGGGATCAACAGAGCACAGCCCAATGGAGATCCACCCACAGAGTGAGTACAGAGACTGGACCGTATCCAGTCTACAGGAGATAGCCAGAGATCTGGGCCTGAGCTACCAGGGACTGAGTAAAGAGGCCTTAATTGATCTACTGGTTGATGCGAGCCAGTCCACCTCCTCCCAGATGTCTGACGGACAAACATTGGGGATGGGGAACCCTGCTCCAAAAAGCCAGTGGGTGGTGCGGTTTGAAGAAAAAATGGCAGCTCTTGGCGAGCACAGCGGAGACAAGAAACAATGGAGTCCGACAGAGGGAGTAATGTGAGTTGGAGTGTAAACTCAGCGATCCGGGAGCCTGTACTGATCACCCGGGCAGACTTCAAGCCATTTGATGAGGCTTCTGGAGATGTGGAAGGGTTCTTCAAGGACTTTGAGCAGCAGTGTGCGGTGATGGAGGTTCCCCACTCTGGCTGGGTGCGTTTGTTAGTGGGACTCCTGAATGGAAGCCTGGCAGAGGCTTATCGCACCATTGACTCACAGCGGAAACCGGGATTATAACATTGTAAAACGGACTATCCTGGATTTCCATGCCATCACCCCAGACTCACATAGGGCACAGTTCCAAGACCTCCCATGCACCACGTGGGGATCGTTTAGGATGTATGCCCATAAGATGTCCCAGGAATGTCGAAGATGGCTGGAAACGGAAGACGCTTTCACTGTGGAAGACGTTATGCAGGTATTTCTTATAGAACAATTTCTTTACAAGTGTCCCTCAGAATTATGGGAATGGGTCAGAGAGCGCAAGCCGTGCCCCTTTGATCGAGTTGCAGCCCTGGCTGATGAAGCCCTTACTATCTGACCACTATGGAGGGGGCTTCTGGACAATAAGCCACAGCCTTCTCCTGCTCCTCGGCCCTCTCCAATTATATCTGCCCCTCCACGCAGCTGCAGGCCAATGACAACCACGGCTCACGATTCTGGGCCCCAACAGTTCCGACCACGCCCTGAGGAAATTACAGAGAGGAGATGTTATGGGTGCGGGCAACCTAGGCAGCTGCAATCCATTTGTCCCGCAAAGATTCGGAGGGACCCCCACACACCTACATCTCGTCCGGTACATTTTGTGCACTCCATATTTCCTGAGGAAGAGTTACTACCACCTCCACCGGAGTGTACCACTGACGCCTGCACCATAGATGCCGCTGTTTTAGTGTATGGCCTCTGGCCTTTGTCACCAGGTTCTCCTACTGCCTTCTCCAGAATGCACATTGAAAGGAGTACGACGCAGAGGAGATGTTATCGATGTGGGCAACCTGGGCATTTGCAAAACATTTGCCCTGCTGGTCGTTTAAGGAATGACCTTGCACCAAATCGACCTGTTCATTCTCTACAGCCGAACTACCATCAAAGTAAGCACTTACAGGTACAGGAGGTTGTGCTGGATGGACAGAGAGTCATTGGATTTTGTGACTCCAGGGCATTTCTCACAATAGCTGATCCCCGAGTGGCTCGGCCAGAGGTGATACATCATGGACCAGGGATTGTTATTGAATTGGCTGGAGGACAAAGGAGGAATATCCCAAAGGCGACTGTGAATCTGGACTTTGGCTTTGGAGTCAAGCAATGTGTGGTTGGGGTGATGGGCGGCCTGCCTGCAGATATTCTCCTAGGAAATGATGTGGGAGATCTACAATGCCGATTTGTGGGTGCAGGAAACACAGTTGGAGTAAAGGAGGACAAAAAGGGAAGTTTGTCCTTCCAACCCTATCGCTGTACAAGGGACTACCTACAGCTTCTCCATCCAATACAAGCGTGGAAGCCAACACCAGAATGCTGATGGACTGTCCCGGCAAATAGAACCATATACTATCCACAGCTAAGCAATATGGACTTAAGTGAGATGGCCAGAGATCTGTGTAGACCTCATGGCATACTCACTAATTCAGAAGAAGGGAGAGGTTGTGATGGTGGGATATGGGGGGAAGTGTATCTTGCTGTACAGATTCCTATTTTAAGCTTGGTTCATTGTCCATTATTTGTACTGCTTGTGTGTACATTGTATTGTTTGTAAGTAAGTGCAAGGTTACAGCCTCTTGAGGAACTTCCGTCCCTGGGTGTGGGTGAAGGTGGGCCTAGAGTCCACCTACTGTAACCTCTTTGCTTACCAGGGAGATTCAGTCAGTCTGTTTGAGAACTAGAAGGAAGAAGATTGATCCTCTGGCAGGGAAAAGCTGAGGCTGCGGCCAGCATGCCAGAGAGACTGTAAGAAACCCCCATTTGCCTGGAAAAGGACTGCTGGAGGATTGTGACTGATTCCCTGGACATTTATGCCATTACTGGACAATTTTACCCTCTGTTTTGTGGATTATGTTATGGACCATTTGATTTGCTTGGAATAAATGCTTTTTGTATTGTACAGCCATCTCTCGCTCTGTTGAATGTGTGATATGGGAGAAGAACCCCGTGACAACAGGTGGCAGTGGTGGGATCAACAGAGCACAGCCCAATGGAGATCCACCCACAGAGTGAGTACAGAGACTGGACCGTATCCAGTCTACAGGAGATAGCCAGAGATCTGGGCCTGAGCTACCAGGGACTGAGTAAAGAGGCCTTAATTGATCTACTGGTTGATGCGAGCCAGTCCACCTCCTCCCAGATGTCTGACGGACAAACATTGGGGACGGGGAACCCTGCTCCAAAAAGCCAGTGGGTGGTGCGGTTTGAAGAAAAAATGGCAGCTCTTGGCCCCGGTGTATCTCAGGAATATACGGAGCAGGCTGCTCGCCGAGCACAGCGGAGACAAGAAACAATGGAGTCTGACAGAGGGAGTAATGTGAGTTGGAGTGTAAACTCAGCGATCCGGGAGCCTGTACTGATCACCCGGGCAGACTTCAAGCCATTTGATGAGGCTTCTGGAGATGTGGAAGGGTTCTTCAAGGACTTTGAGCAGCAGTGTGCGGTGATGGAGGTTCCCCACTCTGGCTGGGTGCGTTTTTAGTGGGACTCCTGAATGGAAGCCTGGCAGAGGCTTATCGCACCATTGACTCACAGCGGATCCGGGATTATAACATTGTAAAACGGACTATCCTGGATTTCCATGCCATCACCCCAGACTCACATAGGGCACAGTTCCAAGACCTCCCATGCACCACGTGGGGATCGTTTAGGATGTATGCCCATAACATGTCCCAGGAATGTCGAAGATGGCTGGAAGCGGAAGACGCTTTCACTGTGGAAGACGTTATGCAGGTATTTCTTATAGAACAATTTCTTTACAAGTGTCCCTCAGAATTATGGGAATGGGTCAGAGAGCGCAAGCCGTGCTCCTTGGATCGAGTTGCAGCTCTGGCTGATGAAGCCCTTACTATCTGACCACTATGGAGGGAGCTTCTGGACAATAAGCCACAGCCTTCTCCTGCTCCTCGGCCCTCTCCAATTATATCTGCCCCTCCACGCAGCTGCAGGCCAATGACAACGACGGCTCACGATTCTGGGCCCCAACAGTTCCGACCACGCCCTGAGGAAATTACAGAAAGGAGATGTTATGGGTGCGGGCAACCTAGGCAGCTGCAATCCAATTGTCCCGCAAAGATTCGGAGAGACCCCCACACACCTACATCTCGTCCGGTACATTTTGTGCACTCCATATTTCCTGAGGAAGAGTTACTACCACCTCCACCGGAGTGTACCACTGACGCCTGCACCAAAGATGCTGCTGTTGGAGTGTATGGCCTCCGGCCTTTGTCACCAGGTTCTCCTACTGCCTTCTCCAGAATGCACATTGGAAGGAGTACGACGCAGAGGAGATGTTATCGATGTGGGCAACCTGGGCATTTGCGAAAAACTTGCCCTGCTGGTCGTTTAAGGAATGACCTTGCACCAAATTGACCTGTTCATTCTCTACAGCCGAACTACCATCAAAGTAAGCACTTACAGGAGGTTGTGCTGGATGGACAGAGAGTCATTGGATTTTGTGACTCCAGGGCATTTCTCACAATAGCTGATCCCCGAGTGGCTCGGCCAGAGGTGATACATCATGGACCAGGGATTGTTATTGAATTGGCTGGAGGACAAAGGAGGAATATCCCAAAGGCGACTGTGAATCTGGACTTTGGCTTTGGAGTCAAGCAATGTGTGGTTGGGGTGATGAGCGGCCTGCCTGTAGATATTCTCCTAGGAAATGATGTGGGAGATCTACAATGCTGATTTGTGGGTGCAGGAAACACAGTTGGAGTAAAGGAGGACAAAAAGGGAAGTTTGTCCTTCCAACCCTATCGCTGTACAAGGGACTACCTACAGCTTCTCCATCCAATACAAGCGTGGAAGTCAACACCAGAATGCTGATGGACTGTCCCGGCAAGTAGAACCATATACTATCCACAGCTGAGCAATATGGACTTAAGTGAGATGGCCAGAGATCTGTGTAGACCTCATGGCATACTCACTTATTCAGAAGAAGGGAGAGGTTGTGATGGTGGAATATGGGGGGAAGTGTATCTTGCTGTACAGATTCCTATTTTAAGCTTGGTTCATTGTCCATTATTTGTACTGCTTGTGTGTACATTGTATTGTTTGTAAGTAAGTGCAAGGTTACAGCCTCTTAGGAACTTCCGTCCCTGGGTGTGGGTGAAGGTGGGCCTAGAGTCCACCTACTGTAACCTCTTTGCTTACCAGGAAGATTCAGTCAGTCTGTTTGAGAACTAGAAGGAAGAAGATTGATCCTCTGGCAGGGAAAAGCTGAGGCTGTGGCCAGCATGCCAGAGAGACTGTGAGAAACCCCCATTTGCCTGGAAACGGAATGCTGGAGGATTGTGACTGATTCCCTGGACATTTATGCCATTACTGGACAATTTTACCCTCTGTTTTATGGATTATGTTATGGACCATTTGATTTGCTTGGAATAAATGCTCTTTGGATTGTACAGCCATCTCTCGCTCTGTTGATTGTGTGATATGGGATCCCGTCACAATTAATTAAAAAAAAACATTAAATATTATTAATACAGCTAGCTAAACTTAGAATATTAGGACATATTGAGTATATATGCTGACAGTCCTGTCTATATTGGAGGCTTACATCATGTGTACAGCAGAATCTCCCTATATGGATTTGAACTGCTGCATATATAACATCACACTTCTCGGAGGGGAAGGGTCCGGAGGCAGAGGGGAATCGTCCCTGCAGAAGGACCCATGTCGAAGCTGCTGAGCCCTAAACCATCCACCCATCCAAGATGAAGCAACACATGATGACACGTCTCCAGCATGCCCTTACCCATTCAGGATCCAGGGAAAGATGAATGAAGAATAAGACTTCTACTGATTTAGTAAAGAAATGGACTATTATTGAACTCCTCACGTAAGCTAATGAAGAATACTATTTTTCATTTCTGTAACTGAACTAATGAATTGTTCTATTTTTGTCAACCATTTCTACTCAATATAAAATACATTTATTTTTACATTTTTTGAAGTCTATTACTCATGCGTCTTATCACATATTTAAAGAAAAATATATTTAAGATATATATTTTTAACAGACTATTAGACCATTATATGTATACGGTTCAAACAACACTATAATTCCATCACCACGAAAAAAGGCTCCAACTGCTTGATTAACTATATACATGAAAATCACGATGGTAACCCTCACTCCTTGTGGTTTGCAGGTCTGGTCTGATGCAGTTGTTATTTTTTAGTCCACGAATGGCATTATACTGATTTTTGGTTAAATTATATAACTTTTAAGGCTAGGGCCTCATGAGCATTAATGCGATTGCATTGCATGACACTTGGCTCCCACTCTGCTGGAGTGTAAGCTGAGTGTGATGCCACTGTGATGCTATCCTGCGATCGCAGCACAGCTGCGGCAAAGAGGGACAGGCGCTGCGGAGGAGAGGGAGGGACTTATCTCCCTATCTTTTCCCTTGTCAGCTGATGTGTATGTCGCACTGCACTCCGTTGTGAAGCGAGTGCAATGCGATGTTTCTCTCGCACCCATAGACTTTTATGGGTGCGAGTGAAAGCTAATCAGATTCCACCCACAGAATGCTGCAATTGTTTTTTCGGTCCGATTAGGGCTGAGAAAAAAATTGCTCATGGGAGCTGCTCCATAGAGTAACATTGGTCCGAGTGGAAAGCGATTTTTTTTTATCACATTCCACTCTCCGTTTTACTCGCCGTCTGTCCTTAGCCTTACTGTTATTGCAGGAGACATAACGGTGCAGAGCCAACAGGTCCTTTTCTACCAAATTCTGAATCATGTCTAATGATGGTATACGAGATGTTACTGGATAATAATCAGGGTTTGAGACCTTAAGGTACCGTCACACTAAGCAACTTACCAGCGATCCCAACAACGATAGGGATCGCTGGTAAGTTGCTAGGAGGTTGCTGGTGAGATGTCACTCTGCGACGCTCCAGCGATCCCACCAGCAACCTGACCTGGCAGGGATCGCTGGAGCGTGGCTACACAAGTTGCTGGTGAGCTCACCAGCAACCAGTGACCAGCTCCCAGCGCCGCGTGGAAGATGCTGCGCTTGGTAACTAAGGTAAATATCGGGTAACCAACCCGATATTTACCTTGGTTACCACTGCACGGAGCTACACGTGCAGAGAGCAGGGAGCAGCGCACACTGAGCGCTGGCTCCTTGCTCTCCTAGTTACAGCACACATCGGATTAATTAACCCGATGTGTGCTGCAGCTAAATGTGCACAGAGCAGGGAGCAGTGCACAATGCTTAGCGCTGGCTCCTTGCTCTCCTAGTTACAGCACACATCGGGTTAATTAACCCGATGTGTGCTGCAGCTAAATGTGCACAGAGCAGGGAGCAGTGCACAATGCTTAGCGCTGGCTCCTTGCTCTCCTAGTTACAGCACACATCGGGTTAATTAACCCGATGTGTGCTGCAGCTAAATGTGCACAGAGCAGGAGCCGGCACTGACAGTGAGAGTGGAGGAGGCTGTATCAAAGGTAAATATCGGGTAACCAAGGACAGGGCTTCTTGGTTACCCGATGTTTACATTGGTTACCAGCCTCTGCAGAAGCCGGCTCCTGCTGCCTGCACATTTAGTTGTTGCTGTCTCGCTGTCACACACAGCGATCTGTGCTTCACAGCAGGACAGCAACAACTAAAAAATGGCCCAGGACATTCAGCAACAACCAACGACCTCACAGCAGGGGCCAGGTTGTTGCTGGATGTCACACACAGCAACATCGCTAGCAACGTCACAAAAGTTGTTCGTTACCAGCGATGTTGCTAGCGATGTTGCTTAGTGTGACGGGGCCTTTAGATTTTACATCATGATCTCCCACCAATTCTTCCAAATTACGATCCTCATCCATTTAGTTTAGCATTACAATGGCCTTCTGTTCAGAGAAAGAGAATCCTTCAAAATCTGTTCCCTTCCCCCGGTCTGCTAAACTTTCCTGTGCTCCATGTTCGGTTTTATAGGTAGCCGGACACGCTCCATGTGCTGAGCTTAACTGGCCTATATAAGGCTACCAAGATACACACCTGTGACCTGGTAATAAGACTATTAGTCTGTGCACAGCGACCTGTCTGCAGTCTCCAGAACATCTCCAGACTATCTGTGGCATCCAGCACCTCAGCTACCAATCTGCCTGTGGCTTCCAGTATGTCTGCACTTGTCTGAGGTCTCCAGGACGTCTGCGGCTTCCTATACCTCAGTTACCTGTCTGCCTGTGGGTGTCAGTACCTCTGCAGCCTGTCTGCAGTCTTCAGGACTTCTGCTGTATGCCTGTGACTGGTAGTGCCTCTGCTACTCGTCCCAGGTTTTGCAGGATATCTGCTCCATGTCCGTCCACGGCTTTCAGTCTCCTGTCTGCCTACAGCTTCCATTACCTCACTTTGTGAGCCCTTCACAGAATACCAAGACCATGGATCCCAATGGCGCAGTTACAATATTTTTTGGGAAAGTCCCTACACGACTCCGCTCCGCACACCTCGTACACACGCGGCTCCGCTCAAGTACACCTCGTACACACACAGCTCTGCTCCGCACACCTCGTACACACACGGCTCCGCTCCGTACACCTCATACACACGCGGCTCCGCTCCGTACACCTCGTACACATGCGGCTACGCTCCGTACACCTCGTACACACGCGGCTCCGCTCCGCACACCTCGTACACACGCGGATCCGCTCCGTACACTTCGTACACACGCGGCTCTGCTCCATACACCTCGTACACACACGGCTCCACTCCGTACACCTCGTACACACACGGCTCTGCTACATCCACACTGTAAACCCCTCCTGACCCCACACTTGGCGCTCTGGACAAGCCAGGTCGTCACAGATACTACAACAACACACCTCACACCCCGACTAGGCACACCGAAGTCAAACAAAATCCTTGTTGCCTCCCTCCAGGGGCTGATGTCCACACCAGGGGGTGGGCCAGGCGGTTGGCCCCGCCCACCGAGGAGTTCACAGTCCTGGAGACGGGAAAAGGAAGACAGATAGAGTTTGAAGTTGGAGAAGTGAGGAGTGAAGTGAAGTGGTAGTAGAGGAGACTAAAGGCGTCCGGGTGTGTGGCCCGGACGGAACAGCAAGGTTGGCAGACGGTGGTGACCGTCTGCAGGAGAGGCTAATTGGAGCGAACCGTAAGGACTGGAGACGGGCGGTGGCCCGATGGTACCGGATCGGGGAGCAAAGAGAAGCCAGTACCATTCGGCAGGGATTACGGACCCCGACCAGGCTAGGAGTCGCCGTAAAACCGGTCAAATCCGTTAGCGAAGGGAACCTCTGGGGTTTCCCAGCAGTCAAGACCCGATTGAAGGCAACAGCTCAAACCATAAAGGGAAACACAGTCACCGCCAAGGCTACAGTTCCCAGGGCCAGAGCCTGCGGGCAAAAGGGGCTCCCTCAGCATCCATCCAAGCTGGGGAGCGTCTTCCCGAGTAGTGGAGGCGCGAAAGCTGAAACCCTGCCCCTGTAGAGGATGAGCCGGAAAAAGACTAAGGGGGACGGATGGCGTCTGGCCGCATGTAGCCCGCGGCTATAGAAGCAGGGACGCCGGGACTCTGCGATCTGCTGATTCCTGGAAAGTATGTCTGCTCCACCCATCTACGCAGAGGCTACAGAGCCGGTGCCCGGAACGGCGGCGTGGCTCAGGGCCCGAACGGCAGGGATCTGCCGACGCTACCGGAGTCAGATATGTATGCTGATGGAGCAGTGGACCGCGGAGGTGGAGGAGGTAGCTGCGGTCGCCCGGGTGTATGGAATGGAGGCCATGATGGAGGAGCTGGTGAGTGACCCACGCCCCTGTGTCCCCGAGGGACCGGCCGTTGCGGCTGAGGGACCCGGTCTACCCCTGGCCCCCATGCCGCCTCCGTCTTCCCTGCCCGTGCACCGCGCTACTGCTGGTCTGTCTGGCGTACACCAATTCGTAGCAGTGGCCGAGAGAGTGGTGAGCCCGGCGGCTGCGGCAGCTGGCGGTGACCCGCCTGGCGCAGGGACGGATGATAGCGACTCCGGACCTGACACAGAGCCTGTTTCGGAGGAGGACGAAGGGGTCGTTGCCCTGTGTGACATGTTGGCCACTTACATCCCCCGGAGCGGAAATAACGGGTACCGGGCGGCCCTTCCTCGTCGCGCCTGCTATGCGCTGGAGGGGCTGGTTCCCGTGTTCCTCCACCCGGGGCCGGCTGAGGATGATGAAAGCGAGCAGTGATGGCAGCGGAGCCTCGCTGCAGTTGTCCCCGTTGGGACCACCAGTTTGAAAGTTTTTAAATGATAAGCGAATCAACCGAAGTTCATCTGATTGACAACCGTGATTTAACCGGCCGTTGCCAGCAACTGGTCCCCGTAGGGACTTTCTGAAACCATTTCATAGAAACTGCTACGGACAAGCCCGAAAACTGGCAGGGCAACCACAAACTTAGTGGAATGTAAATAAAAATGTTGTTGGCTTGATACCGTTACCGCCTCCGGAGAGGCAGATTTGGGAGGATGGGCCTGGAGGAAAGTGATGGCCCAGGCCCGCCACTACCGTAACCGGTGGCGATCCTCCGGGGGTTCAGGGGTCCCCCATGGACGTGGGTCCCCTGAAAGAGACAGAACCCGCTCGGGCAGCCTGGTGATGGACTGGGGTCAAGGGGTGCTGCCCACTTCTTAGGGGCAGCATCAGGGCCAGGTTGTTTGGGTGGGAGAAGAGCGGAAGCCGTAACCGTTTTAATAAAAATGTTTTGTAACGTTTAAGAATGTGCCTCCCGATGTGGGAAGATTACAAAAAAAAATGCTTATGTTTCACATGTTTTTACCGTTTTTATCTTTTGCAGTTAAAAAAAATAAATAAATAAAACCGGTGATGGACGGGCAGCCCGCGGACGGTCTGCATTTTACTAAGGGGGAATGTGGCGCCCTGGACAAGCCAGGTCGTCACAGATACTACAACAACACACCTCACACCCCAGCTAGGCACACCGAAGTCAAACAAAATCCTTGTTGCCTCCCTCCAGGGGCTGATGTCCACACCAGGGGGTGGGCCAGGCGGTTGGCCCCGCCCACCGAGGAGTTCACAGTCCTGGAGGCGGGAAAAAGAAGACAGATAGAGTTTGAAGTTGGAGAAGTGAGGAGTGAAGTGAAGTGGTAGTAGAGGAGACTGAAGGCGTCCGGGTGTGTGGCCTGGACGGAACAGCAAGGTTGGCAGACGGTGGTGACCGTCTGCAGGAGAGGCTAATTGGAGCAAACCGTAAGGACTGGGGACGGGCGGTGGCCCGATGGTACCGGATCGGGGAGCAAAGAGAAGCCAGCACCATTCGGCAGGGCTTACGGACCCCGACCAGGCTAGGAGTCGCCGTAAAACCGGTCAAATCCGTTAGCGAAGGGAATCTCCGGGGTTTCCCAGCAGTCAAAACCCGATTGAAGGCAACAGCTCAAACCGTAAAGGGAAACACAGTCACCGCCAAGGCTACAGTTCCCAGGGCCAGAGCCTGCGGGCAAAAGGGGCTCCCTCAGCATCCATCCAAGCTGGGGAGCGGGTTACCGGTGGGAAGCCATTGGAACCGTTAACACAACACAGGTGCAGGGAAAGGCAGTCACCATCAACCTACCGGGAGAGCTACCGCAGCCGTCTGTGGGACCCGTCCATCCAGCCGTTTGTTTTACCGGAGACTTTGCATTCATTATTGGCTGATTGAGTACCACCGTGCCGTGCGGCACAGCGCTGCCCCCGCGACCCTGCACCTCACCAGGCCCCGTAACCCGCCTGCCATCCCTCCCTCACCGGGCCCCGGAACTACCAACCCCCCTACCCACGGAGGGGAGAACCAACATCCAAGCTGCTCCCTGTCACCGCTCCCGGGATCCCCATCCAGAGCAGCGGTGGTGTCACAACCTCACCACAACCGTGGGTGGAGTCACGGCAATAATCCTAAACCAAACCACTCCCCCCCCTTTCACTCACGGGCGAGGAGCGCCGCTCGAGTCCCCGGGATCCGGCCCACCGCTCAAGCCACCAACCGAGCGAGCAGCAGCAGCAGCCGGACCCGAGCAGTGGGAGAGCGCAGCGTCCCCTCCCCGCCCGCGACACACACATAAACTTCCCCTCATCCAGCACCATGACAACCAGCACAGCAGAGTCCTGCATACACTGAGGAGCTGATCATGTGACCCCTGACTCCTCCCCTCCATGTGACATCATCACAGGTCCTGTAAGCACAGAGCAGCCATATATCTAGTGTGCGGCTCTGCAGGTGGAGGTAGGTGCAGGGTATTATATATCTAGTGTGCGGCTCTGCAGGTGGAGGTAGGTGCAGGGTATTATATATCTAGTGTGCGGCTCTGCAGGTGGAGGTAGGTGCAGGTTATTATATATCTAGTGTGCGGCTCTGCAGGTGGAGGTAGGTGCAGGTTATTATATATCTAGTGTGCGGCTCTGCAGGTGGAGGTAGGTGCAGGGTATTATATATCTAGTGTGCGGCTCTGCAGGTGGAGGTAGGTGCAGGGTATTATATATCTAGTGTACGGCTCTGCAGGTGGAGGTAGGTGCAGGGTATTATATATCTAGTGTGCGGCTCTGCAGGTGGAGGTAGGTGCAGGGTATTATATATCTAGTGTGCGGCTCTGCAGGTGGAGGTAGGTGCAGGGTATTATATATCTAGTGTGCTGCTCTGCAGGTGGAGGTAGGTGCAGGGTATTATATATCTAGTGTGCTGCTCTGCAGGTGGAGGTAGGTGCAGGGTATTATATATCTAGTGTGCTGCTCTGCAGGTGGAGGTAGGTGCAGGGTATTATATATCTAGTGTGCGGCTCTGCAGGTGGAGGTAGGTGCAGGGTATTATATATCTAGTGTGCGGCTCTGCAGGTGGAGGTAGGTGCAGGGTATTATATATCTAGTGTGCTGCTCTGCAGGTGGAGGTAGGTGCAGGGTATTATATATCTAGTGTGCTGCTCTGCAGGTGGAGGTAGGTGCAGGGTATTATATATCTAGTGTGCGGCTCTGCAGGTGGAGGTAGGTACAGGGTATTATATATCTAGTGTGCGGCTCTGCAGGTGGAGGTAGGTGCAGGGTATTATATATCTAGTGTGCGGCTCTGCAGGTGGAGGTAGGTGCAGGGTATTATATATCTAGTGTGCGGCTCTGCAGGTGGAGGTAGGTGCAGGGTATTATATATCTAGTGTGCGGCTCTGCAGGTGGAGGTAGGTGCAGGGTATTATATATCTAGTGTGCGGCTCTGCAGGTGGAGGTAGGTGCAGGGTATTATATATCTAGTGTGCGGCTCTGCAGGTGGAGGTAGGTGCAGGTTATTATATATCTAGTGTGCGGCTCTGCAGGTGGAGGTAGGTGCAGGTTATTATATATCTAGTGTGCGGCTCTGCAGGTGGAGGTAGGTGCAGGGTATTATATATCTAGTGTGCGGCTCTGCAGGTGGAGGTAGGTGCAGGGTATTATATATCTAGTGTGCGGCTCTGCAGGTGGAGGCAGGTGCAGGGTATTATATATCTAGTGTGCGGCTCTGCAGGTGGAGGTAGGTGCAGGGTATTATATATCTAGTGTGCGGCTCTGCAGGTGGAGGTAGGTGCAGGGTATTATATATCTAGTGTGCGGCTCTGCAGGTGGAGGTAGGTGCAGGGTATTATATATCTAGTGTGCGGCTCTGCAGGTGGAGGTAGGTGCAGGGTATTATATATCTAGTGTGCGGCTCTGCAGGTGGAGGTAGGTGCAGGGTATTATATATCTAGTGTGCGGCTCTGCAGGTGGAGGTAGGTGCAGGGTATTATATATCTAGTGTGCGGCTCTGCAGGAGGAGGTAGGTGCAGGGTATTATATATCTAGTGTGCGGCTCTGCAGGTGGAGGTAGGTGCAGGGTATTATATATCTAGTGTGCGGCTCTGCAGGTGGAGGTAGGTGCAGGGTATTATATATCTAGTGTGCGGCTCTGCAGGTGGAGGTAGGTGCAGGGTATTATATCTAGTGTGCGGCTCTGCAGGTGGAGGTAGGTGCAGGGTATTATATATCTAGTGTGCGGCTCTGCAGGTGGAGGTAGGTGCAGGGTATTATATATCTAGTGTGCGGCTCTGCAGGTGGAGGTAGGTGCAGGTTATTATATATCTAGTGTGCGGCTCTGCAGGTGGAGGTAGGTGCAGGTTATTATATATCTAGTGTGCGGCTCTGCAGGTGGAGGTAGGTGCAGGGTATTATATATCTAGTGTGCGGCTCTGCAGGTGGAGGTAGGTGCAGGGTATTATATATCTAGTGTGCGGCTCTGCAGGTGGAGGCAGGTGCAGGGTATTATATATCTAGTGTGCGGCTCTGCAGGTGGAGGTAGGTGCAGGGTATTATATATCTAGTGTGCGGCTCTGCAGGTGGAGGTAGGTGCAGGGTATTATATATCTAGTGTGCGGCTCTGCAGGTGGAGGTAGGTGCAGGGTATTATATATCTAGTGTGCGGCTCTGCAGGTGGAGGTAGGTGCAGGGTATTATATATCTAGTGTGCGGCTCTGCAGGTGGAGGTAGGTGCAGGGTATTATATATCTAGTGTGCGGCTCTGCAGGTGGAGGTAGGTGCAGGGTATTATATATCTAGTGTGCGGCTCTGCAGGTGGAGGTAGGTGCAGGGTATTATATATCTAGTGTGCGGCTCTGCAGGAGGAGGTAGGTGCAGGGTATTATATATCTAGTGTGCGGCTCTGCAGGTGGAGGTAGGTGCAGGGTATTATATATCTAGTGTGCGGCTCTGCAGGTGGAGGTAGGTGCAGGGTATTATATATCTAGTGTGCGGCTCTGCAGGTGGAGGTAGGTGCAGGGTATTATAT
Organism: Anomaloglossus baeobatrachus; assembly: GCF_048569485.1. Classification (NCBI taxonomy): domain Eukaryota; kingdom Metazoa; phylum Chordata; class Amphibia; order Anura; family Aromobatidae; genus Anomaloglossus; species Anomaloglossus baeobatrachus. The sequence goes on along the minus strand of NW_027441973.1, from coordinate 210,749 downwards.
ATCTAGTGTGCGGCTCTGCAGGTGGAGGCAGGTGCAGGGTATTATATATCTAGTGTGCGGCTCTGCAGGTGGAGGCAGGTGCAGGGTATTATATATCTAGTGTGCGGCTCTGCAGGTGGAGGCAGGTGCAGGGTATTATATATCTAGTGTGCGGCTCTGCAGGTGGAGGTAGGTGCAGGGTATTATATATCTAGTGTGCGGCTCTGCAGGTGGAGGTAGGTGCAGGGTGTTATATATCTAGTGTGCGGCTCTGCAGGTGGAGGTAGGTGCAGGGTGTTATATATCTAGTGTGCGGCTCTGCAGGTGGAGGTAGGTGCAGGGTGTTATATATCTAGTGTGCGGCTCTGCAGGTGGAGGTAGGTGCAGGGTGTTATATATCTAGTGTGCGGCTCTGCAGGTGGAGGTAGGTGCAGGGTGTTATATATCTAGTGTGCGGCTCTGCAGGTGGAGGTAGGTGCAGGGTGTTATATATCTAGTGTGCGGCTCTGCAGGTGGAGGTAGGTGCAGGGTGTTATATATCTAGTGTGCGGCTCTGCAGGTGGAGGTAGGTGCAGGGTATTATATATCTAGTGTGCGGCTCTGCAGGTGGAGGTAGGTGCAGGGTATTATATATCTAGTGTGCGGCTCTGCAGGTGGAGGTAGGTGCAGGGTATTATATATCTAGTGTGCGGCTCTGCAGGTGGAGGTAGGTGCAGGGTATTATATATCTAGTGTGCGGCTCTGCAGGTGGAGGTAGGTGCAGGGTATTATATATCTAGTGTGCGGCTCTGCAGGTGGAGGTAGGTGCAGGGTATTATATATCTAGTGTGCGGCTCTGCAGGTGGAGGTAGGTGCAGGGTATTATATATCTGTGTGTGGCTCTGCAGGTGGAGGTAGGTGCAGGGTATTATATATCTAGTGTGCGGCTCTGCAGGAGGAGGTAGGTGCAGGTTATTATATATCTAGTGTGCGGCTCTGCAGGTGGAGGTAGGTGCAGGGTATTATATATCTAGTGTGCGGCTCTGCAGGTGGAGGTAGGTGCAGGGTATTATATATCTAGTGTGCGGCTCTGCAGGTGGAGGTAGGTGCAGGGTATTATATATCTGTGTGCGGCTCTGCAGGAGGAGGTAGGTGCAGGTTATTATATATCTAGTGTGCGGCTCTGCAGGAGGAGGTAGGTGCAGGGTATTATATATCTAGTGTGCGGCTCTGCAGGTGGAGGTAGGTGCAGGGTATTATATATCTAGTGTGCGGCTCTGCAGGTGGAGGTAGGTGCAGGGTATTATATATCTAGTGTGCGGCTCTGCAGGTGGAGGCAGGTGCAGGGTATTATATATCTAGTGTGCGGCTCTGCAGGTGGAGGCAGGTGCAGGGTATTATATATCTAGTGTGCGGCTCTGCAGGTGGAGGTAGGTGCAGGGTATTATATATCTAGTGTGCGGCTCTGCAGGTGGAGGTAGGTGCAGGGTATTATATATCTAGTGTGCGGCTCTGCAGGTGGAGGTAGGTGCAGGGTATTATATATCTAGTGTGCGGCTCTGCAGGTGGAGGTAGGTGCAGGGTATTATATATCTAGTGTGCGGCTCTGCAGGTGGAGGTAGGTGCAGGGTATTATATATCTAGTGTGCGGCTCTGCAGGTGGAGGCAGGTGCAGGGTATTATATATCTAGTGTGCGGCTCTGCAGGTGGAGGTAGGTGCAGGGTATTATATATCTAGTGTGCGGCTCTGCAGGTGGAGGTAGGTGCAGGGTATTATATATCTAGTGTGCGGCTCTGCAGGTGGAGGTAGGTGCAGGGTATTATATATCTAGTGTGCGGCTCTGCAGGTGGAGGTAGGTGCAGGGTATTATATATCTGGTGTGCGGCTCTGCAGGTGGAGGTAGGTGCAGGGTATTATATATCTAGTGTGCGGCTCTGCAGGTGGAGGTAGGTGCAGGGTATTATATATCTAGTGTGCGGCTCTGCAGGTGGAGGTAGGTGCAGGGTATTATATATCTAGTGTGCGGCTCTGCAGGTGGAGGTAGGTGCAGGGTATTATATATCTAGTGTGCGGCTCTGCAGGTGGAGGTAGGTGCAGGGTATTATATATCTAGTGTGCGGCTCTGCAGGAGGAGGTAGGTGCAGGGTATTATATATCTAGTGTGCGGCTCTGCAGGTGGAGGTAGGTGCAGGGTCTCTATTATTTTGAGGTAATCATTATCATTAACCCTTCATGTCTCAGCTATTTTCAACTTTAACCAGTTCAGGACCAGTTTTCCGCTATTCCAGACTCGTTTTCATTCTGTTTTTGGTTTGTACATTCAGATTAACCCCTTAAGGATGAAGCCAGTTTTGTACTTCATGACGGGGCCATTTTTTGCAATTCTGACCAGTGTCACTTTGACACCAAAAAGTGGACCCCACGGTTTGTTCCGCACTTTCTCCTGAGCACGGTGATACCTCACATGTGGTCAGAAACCTGTGTTTGGACAAACGGGAGGGCTCAGAACGAAAGCAGCACCACGTGAATATTGAAAAAGTTGAAATAAATTGCAGATACCATGTCGCATTTGCAAGGCTCCTAAGGCACCTATACAGCAGAAACCCCCACAAGTGACCCCATTTTGGACACTACACCACTCAAAGATTTTATTCAGGGATATAGTGAGCAGGTAGTTCACAAAAATGTCGCTGTAATGCCAAATTTCGCACTTTTAGGCTGTGCCCATGATCCGGTGAGGATGCAGTGTCAGCCTTCTGCACAGATGCCAGTGTTGTCCACACGAGAATGCAGCTGCTCGTGCTCACGATCCGGGTTCAGGCCGCTGCGGACTTTATTCTCCAGGCTGCGAAGAATACTGTCATCTCCACAGTATAAACTGACATCCTGCGTCTCAGGAAGCCGCACCGCTGGTCAGTTTATGCTGCAGAGAAAGGAAGCACAGTGGGGATGAGATTTCTAAACATCCTGCTACTGTGCTTGTACTGCACATCATCGCAGTCAAAACACTCTATGTCTAAACCACTGCAAATCCTGATTGTGGGCACATAGCCTAATAAGCTAGGATGGATGGATGGCTAGATAAATAGATGTCAAACACATTTATAATGTCCCACCCCCTGCATAGTCTAAGCTGGCACCCTTTAGTAACTTTCATGGGGCACTAAAGGGTGTTTAACCTTGTATGCAGCCCTAAAAAATAAATAAATAATAAAAAAAAAACAAAAACAACAAAACTAGAGTAAAGCAGACGGCTGCAGACCACAGGTGGCAGCTTCACCTTGGCTGGTAATCCAAAATGGAGGTCTCCCCATGCTGTTTTTTTTCATTATTTATAAATAATTAAGAAAAAAAGTGGGGGTTCCCCCCCCCCCAAAAAAAAAATAGATTTCCAGTAAAGGTAAAGTGAACAGGAACAGCTGTGGTGTGGTATTCTCAGGGTGGGAGGGACAATGGTTATTTGGCCCTTCTCAGCCTAAAAATAACAGGCCGCAGTCGCCCCAAAAGTGGCACAACCATTAGATGCGCTAATCCTGGTGCTTCGCCCTGACTCTTCATGTTGCCCTGATGCGGTGGCAAATGAGGTAATAAATGGTGTTGATGGGGTTGGGGTTAATGATATCATGGCGTCTATCAGATACCCGCCATCACTAACCTAGTCAGTTATAAAAAAAAAAGACAAAAAAAAAATTATTTGAATAAACTCTCCCCAACACATTCCCTCATTCACCAATTTATTGAAAAGAAAAAAAAATCCGGTCCACCGTAATCCTTTTTGGAAATCCCATGACGAAAATCCAGAATATAGGGGGCACGCTCAGAGAACATATCTCCCTTTTTCTGCAAGTGCAGACCCCCCATGTGATGAGTGTGGGTGCAGTGATGCTACACTCACACTTCCTGGGTCCGCAGCACGACAGTGTGAGCTGCAGTAAGCTCAGTGTCACTACTAGCAGGGAGCCGACTGAGAGCCATTCTGCACATGCAGCCAGCATCTTTTTAGGAGGAGGAGAAGGGATCGTCACTGCAGGAGGTAACGAGAGACTGGGGATTGACAGGGGGTGACCTGGCTGGACCTGGTGAGACCTTTGATGTCACATCTGACATGTGAGATGCAACAGAACTCAGAGGAGGAGGATGAGCGCAGCATGCGCGGCGGCCATTTTAGATCATGGGGTTGAGTGTGGGACTAGGGGGGCACTTTGGCCACATCGGGGGACCAGGGAGGCGACTTATCTCCCATCTACATTGATTAATTATACCAGGTGGTAGATAAATCATTTTTTCCCCCCTGAATCGTGATCTCTAGGGTCTGAGCTATCCCCGGTAGCTGAAACCATGGAGATTTTCCGATGCTGAGGGCCGGTATACACTTTATTTCTTGCCGCTGTTTTAAAACGGCGAATCAGAATAAGTACCTTTTTCTGCTACCATTTTAATCCGTAAGGCAGTTATAAAGGGGTTAAAGATCTGTGAAAATCTTTTTCCTTGTTCGGATATTCAAGTAAATGTTGCGCATTTTCTCGTGATTTCCTCGGCTTCATTTTCATGTTCCTCTCATCGTATTTATTGTTTTTGCTTTTATGACGAGGCTGAAGTCGGTTTCTTATTCGACGATTTTTTTTAAAAAATTTTTAATGGTTTTTAGCAACAAAAATAAAAAATCACAATATAATCCACTGCAGTGCGGAGCCCGGATGTGAATACACTGAAGAGCAGCAACAAAAGTGATAAAACTGGCACAAAACTGGCATCAAAGTGGCACCGAAGGGTGTTGTGGAAAGGGTTAAATGGCCTTGGCCCACTGATCTATATAGGTGAAACCATAATAATATGAGAATAGACTGAAATCAGAGAACAATGGCGGCTTTCCCTTTATGATTACAAATTAATGCCAGAAACCCATTTACATCAGCCGGAAGAGAACTTTACAGAACACCAGTTACTTATTCACATCTGAGTGAATTGGCTATTTGCTCACTTTGCTGCCAGTTCTGATGCCCAGAACCCATTTGGGCCGGGCTGGAGTGACCTGAATCTGATGCGAGACCTCACTATATAATGGTGGTGTGAGATCAGTGACCCAAGGCCATTTAACGCTTTCAAAAAAACCTCCGGTGCCCACTTTAATGGCCAGTTTTGTGCCCGTTTTATAGTTTTTGTAGCTGCTTTTAAGTATCTTCATATCCGGGCTCCTCGCTGTATTGTACTTTATTATTGGGATTTTTTTACGTTTGTTGTTAAACCTGTAAAAAGAAAAACAGAAAAAAAATCCAAATAAGAAACAACTTCAGCCCCGAATAAGAAACTGGACCAATAAGAAACCAACTTCAGCATCGGGTTTTTATTGCTGATGTCGAGCGATACTGGTGGGAAAATGAGGGAAATTTCTGTGATTACCACATATATACCCTGCCCCCGCAGTGACTGACAGCCGCTCAGCATTAGAACCTGCTGTCAGTCAGTGCTGAGAGCACGTATACAACCACTGATCACTGTATACTGAGCAGTGACTAAAACCTCATCAGGGTCATCCCTATGACTGAAAGCCGGACACTGTCATATTATATGTTTATGACCACATGTAAATATTTCTTAGCTATTTAGTAACACTTATTATTTTGTATATATGGCTGATTTTTACCTGGTCGGGGCTAATAACAGAAATTTGGATTGACCATGGTATTTTCTTATATTTCACATATTCCAAGTAGGGAGGCGGGAGGGGTCAGTTCAGTATTTAAGTATATTTAATTTCCTTCTTATCAGTGACCACATGACCTCTGTGTATGGGGGAGGAAGCACAGTCAGCTCTTTCCACCTTGAAAATAAGCCCTAGTAGGATTTTTGGGGCTTTTTTGACCAGGGCTGTGGAGTCGGAGTCGGAGTCGTGGAGTCGGAGTCGGAGCTCATTTTGGTGGAGTCGGAGTCGGTATAAAATGCACCGACTCCGACTCCTAAAATATATAATAAATTGGGGACAGGAGTGCAATGCAGAATGTGCTGAATATTTTACTAAATAACAACATTTAGTATAATGCTTATATTTAAGTGAAAAATTTATTGTAGTACAATGTGAACATCAGACATTTAATTGTTTTTATGATACAATAATCAAGATATTTGGATAGAACATAAAATATTTATTGGAATACAACTTTAGAACACAAAAAAACTAATAAATTGTAAATATGTAATATATATAATATATATATATATATACAGTGTATATACACACACACAAGATATATATGTAATCTACTGTATATTACATAGTGTATTACATATTTACAATTTATTACAGTTTTTTGTGTTCTAAAGTTGTATTCCAATAAATATATTTTATGTTCTATCCAAATATCTTGATTATTGTATCATAAAAATTATTAAATGTCTGATGTTCACATACACATATTCATGTACTACAATAAATTTTTCACCTAACTATAAGCAATATATGTAGGAGCCGGAGTCGGAGTCGGAGTCGGTGCAAGAGAATTTGAGGAGTCGGAGTCGGAGTCGAAGGTTTGGCTTACCGACTCCACAGCCCTGTTTTTGACTATACTGTAATTAAAATATAAGCCCTACTCTAAAAATAAGCCTTAGCTGCGTTTCCATAGGGAAGTGTCCAAGCATCTAAAAAAGTTAAAGAATACAGCAGGACTCGTCATCAAAGAAAGCAGACATCCCCAAAAGAAAGCAGACTGACCCCCCCCCCCCCACCCACCCACCCAAAACAAAAATTAAACTTACCAGACCCCAAACAATTACAGTTAGCAAGTACCGATGGTGGATGGGCTCTCACACAGAGATCTGTGTCGCTGTCAGGTCCCTTGCCATTCCAGCTGCATTGTACTGCAGAGCTGTGTATACAGGGACAGAGAAGGCAGAGGCAGTAATAAACCGTCTCTGCCTTATGTAGAGATGGACGGATTTCCTCTCCGTTGTCACATGTTTGCGTATAGATGCACTGCTATGTAATGACATTGTAGAACATCACTACAGAGTAGGAGTCAGATCGCCCGGATGTTTAACCCCTTCGCCCCCGGCCAATTTTTCAGGGGGTTTTATTGTTTTTTTCGCTCCCCTTCTTCTGAGAGCTGTAACTTTATTATTTTTCAGTCCATTTTGCCATGTGGGGCTTGTTTTTTGTGGAACAAGTTCTACTTTTCAATGAAACCATGAGTTTTACCATATAGTGCACTGGAAAACAGCAAAAAAATTCCAAATGCAGAAAAATTGCAAACAAAGCGTGATTGCACGATTGTTCTTCAGATATTTTATTCTCTGTGTTTACTATATAGAAAAACTGATGTGTGGGTGTGATGTCTGAGGTCGGTACAAGTTCGTAGACATCAAACATGGATAGGTTTACTTTTATCTAAGGGTACTTTCACACATCCGGATTTTGGCTCTGCGGCACAATACGGCGTTCTGCAGAAAAACCGCAACCGGCTTTTGTAACGCCGATTGCGGTTTTTTTTTGCATTGACTTACATTAGTGCCGCATTGTGCCGTAGGGGCTTGCGTTCGGTCCGGTTTTTGCCGCATGCGGCAGATTTAGCCGATGCGGCGGCCGGATCGAACGTACCCTGCAACGTTTTTTGCTCCGGCAAAAAACACCGCATCGCGCCGCATCCGGCCGCTGCGGCGCATTTTTCAATGCATCCCTATGGAGGCCGGATGCGGCGCGATGCGGAAAAAACCGCATCCGGTCGCCGCATGCGGTATTTTCCACTGCGCATGCTCAGTAGCATGCCGCAACCGGAAAAAACCGGACCGGCCGCATGTAAAAACTGATGCAAAGGATGCGGTGTTTTCACCGCATCCGTTGCATAGTTTTCACAGCCGGATTGAGCCGCAGGGCTCAAACCGGATGTGTGAAAGTAGCCTAAGGGGCTAAAAAAAGAGAAGTTTGTCCAAAAAAGTGGTGCACATTTTGCGCATCCTGTAGCGTTCTCATGATCTATGGCTCAGTGACGGCTTACTTTTTCTGTCTCAAGCTGAAGATTTTAATTGTACCGTTTTTGCGCAGATACTACAGTTTGATCGCCTGTTATCGCATTTTGCTCAAAATTTATGGTGACCAAAAAACATAATTTTGGCGTTTGGCTATATCGTTTATCAATCAGATAAATTGGTTTCATATTTTGATAGATCAGGCCTTTCTGAACGCGGCGATACCAAATGTGTGTATATTTTTATTTTTTTTAACCCTTTCATTGTCAATGGGGTGAAAGGAGCGTGATTTGAACTTTTAGTGTTTGTTTTTTTTTTACTTATTTTTATTTTACTAGTTCCCCTAGGGGGCTATAACGATCAGCAGTCTGATCGCTCATTCATTTCTCCCGATCAGAGCAGCACTGGTCAGATCGGGGAAAATACTCAGCTCCTGTAACCTGCAGTACTTGGCTGCTTGTTACAGGACCCAAGTCATGTGGGCTACAGGAGTCATCATATGACCCTGTACTACCATCACAACCATCGAATCCACGTGATCAGGTCACGTGACTTCCGGTGGAGGTCTATGAGTAAAGTTTTATGGCGATTGCGATTATACTGGGTCTGTCACAATTTGACAGCGCCATTTAAGAGGTTAACAGCCACAGGCAGATCGCGGATCTGCTCGTACCTGCTAGGCACACATCTCAGCTGTATAAATCAGCTGAGATGTGCCCCTATCTCCGCCGGCTGCTGGCAGCAGCGGGAGGGAATTAACACTATGACCACTAGAACATAATTTTACTGCCCACGGTCGTTAAGGGGTTAAAGTCTACGAGCTCCAAAACCAGTTTAGAATATCTAAACTTTGTTATCTACATAATTTTTCTAGTTTAGGAGTGAAATATAATGGGGCACATTTTGTAATTGGGATAATTTTCACTAATTTGCTGCCTTCATACAAGAAATGGGTGGTAAATTGTGTGTCACCGAGTGCACAGATCCGTACGCCATGTGTGGCCCCTCTTCTTCTGTTAGACACAAGAAAACATCGAATCCTAATTCCATTGCCCTGTTCTTAACCGAAAAACTGGGAAATGTTTTGTTTTTGCTCTTTCGTACCTCCCTACTTTTATTCCGGGAACAATTACTCTTTTATTTTTCCGTTCACATTGCCGTATGAAGGATTGTGGTTTTTTTTTTTATAAAGATAATGTGCTACTTTTATCGGTCGGTTTTACTACTTACATAGCACATGTCATGTTGAATTTTTCTTCCCTACTCAAATGATTGGCTCATCTTCTCCCCATTCAGGTCCTTTATAATATCGAAAATTTTCCTGATTGCCCCATGAAGGATGGATATGGACAGGGACAAGATGGCGGAGAGGATATTACACCTCACCCTAGAGATCCTCTTCCGGCTTACTGGAGAGGTGAGAGATTCTGATGACGTCACATTACACCATTCTTATCTATGGGAATAACAGATGGACAGAACTGGAGAGGTGAGGACTCTGGAAATGTCTGGAGTGAGATTTATTACTGTGTCTCTCCATAACCAGGATTACACAGTAGTGAAGAAGACCTCTAGTGAGCGCTGTCAGGCCCCTGTGTCTGAGGGATGGGGAAGACCCCTGAGCCCAATCACGGGGCCTCCACCTCACCCCCCGATACATGAGGACATCAATGACCAGAAGATCCTAGAACTCACCTACAAGATGATTGAGCTGCTGACTGGAGAGGTGACACTGCTGGGAATGCTGGGACATTATACAGTAACGCTATGAAGGGATCGGGGGTGACGGTATCATTGTATGTGTCAGGTTCCTATAAGGTGTCAGGACGTCACCGTCTATTTCTCCATGGAGGAGTGGGAGTATTTAGAAGGACACAAAGATCTGTACAAGGACGTCATGATGGAGATTCCCCAGCCCCTCACATCACCAGGTAATAGACAGGACTAAATACACTTGGCTTATTATTATCTGTATGTAAGGAATGAATTCAGTCCCTGTATGTGTCTCCTCCAGGTCTATCCAGTAAGAAGACAACACCAGAGAGATGTCCCCATCCTCTTCTCCCACAGGACTGTAAACAAGAAGATCCCGATGTTCCTCAGGATCATCAGGTAGATGGAGAGAAGGAGCCATGAAATCTCCCTATGATGTATAGACAGCTGTGAAGGTCTTGTGCTCAGTCTTGTTTTGTCTCCATCTGTCTGTGACTTTTGAATCACATTTATCCCGTGCTCTATGCTGAGATCTTACAACAGGGTTTTGTTACGGGGGTATCAGGACAGAAAGAGGTCGCCCCTATTCCATGGGTCAAAAGGTCGCCGCACACACAAGCACTGGTTGCACCTGCTCTGCCTTCCAGTTAGCTGTGCAGACTGTCCTTGTGCTCACCCTACTAGAGTTAAGCAGACCCTTGTGTCTTTCTTGGCTTACCGTCCTAAGTTTTCCTAGCTGTTCTGATTTCTCCACTTCCATCTGGTTTAAGAACTCACCTCTTTGCCTTAGTATTTGCCAGTGTTAGCTTGCCATTCCATGTTCTTGGTATGGGGGTGTGAGTCATGGAAAGAGAAATCATTTTGGACTTGATCCTAGAGATTGCTGCTTGGAAGTTTGTTTGGTGTAGTAGTATTCAGTATCTCCCTTTTGATTTATTTTGCTTCCCTTCTCTTTTTACCCACCTGTTCTTTTGGAATGCAGTTTCTTTTTCCCTTGTCTGTGATTTTCCCTTTGTGAAATTAATATAGAGCAGGACTAGTGTTCCTCCTGCCCTGCTCACTAGACACGGTTGTAGTTAGGGTAAGACAGGGATAAATACAGGATCGACACACAAGGTGAAAAAAACTGTCTTGGGACATTGGGGAGCTCAGGGTTGGTCAGAGTAAGAGACAAAGGTTATCTTTCCTGTTCTTCCCTAGAGTCAGTAGTTCCCACCCCATCTTTCTCGCTGGGCACCACTCACCTCTTGGTGGAATGCGACAACTAGGGACTGCCTTAAATTGGTACCTGGTGCCTACTATCAGCAAAGTCAAACCTTACGGCTCTGGTGATGACTAAGTACTCACTTAATTATGCCACTTCGAGTAAGCCTGGTTTAAGGCGCAGTGAGGTTACGCCCCTTCTCCTTGACCTATTAGTGTTATAGGTTTACATGTAAATCTCCAAATGGCATGAATCACGTGAAACCTCCCAAGGGATCCATTCACTGTAATAAAGACGCGGTGTAAAGCGGGCTTTACACGCTACGATTTCGCTACAGCGATCTTGTTGGGGTCACAGATTTTGTGACGCACATCCGGCCGCTGTAGCGATGTCGTAGCGTGTGACTACTAGGAGCGATTTTGAATCGTTGCAAAAACGTCCAAAATCGCTCCTCGTTGACATGGGGGTCCGCTGCCAGTTATCGCTGCTGTCGCTGGGACGAAGTTGATTCTCGTCCCTGCGGCAGCACACATCGCTACATGTGACGCCGCAGGAACGAGGATCATCTCCTTACCTGCCTCCGGCCACAATGCGGAAGGAAGGAGGTGGGCGGGATGTTACGTCCCGCTCATCTCCGCCCCTCCGCTTTCATTGGGCGGCCGCTTAGTGACGTCGCTGTGACGCCGAATGGACCGCCCCCTTAGAAAGGAGGCGGTACGCCGGTCACAGCGACATCGCTATGCAGGTAAGTGTGTGTGACGGGGTGCCGGATTTTGTGCACGACGGGCAGCGATCTGCCCGTTTCGCACAAACGATGGGGGCGGGTCGCATGCTAGTGATATCGGGCTGGATATCGCAGCATGTAAAGCCACCCTTAGAATATGTGCGCACTTTGCATAATTTCATGCATTTACGCTGCGTATAACACTGCAGCATAAATGCATGCGTCCTGTGTCCCCTGCACAATCTATGAAGATTGTGCATAATCCGTGCGCATGATGCTTTTTTGAACGCAGCGTTTTGAGAGTCAAAAATTTGACAAAATCTCTGCGTTTAAAAATGCAGCATGTCACTTCTTTCGTGCGCTTTGGATGCTGCTCCCACTCCGTCTATGGGAGAGGCAGCATCCTGAGCGTATGAAAATGGCATCTATTCTGCAGACACATTGCATCCAGTACGCAGTGTTTCAACAGCGATTTGATGCGTAATGCACTGCCCAAATCGCTGCAGAATTTGCAGCATGGACGTGTGCACATAGCCTTAGGGGTACTTTGCATGCTGCGACATCACAAGCCGATGCTGCAATGTCGAGCGTGATAGTCCCCGCCCCCGTCGCAGCAGCGATATCTTGTGATAGCTGCCGTAGCGAACATTATCGCTACGCCGGGTTCACATGCACTCACCTGCCGTGCGACGTCGCTCTGGCCAGCGACCCGCCTCCTTCCTAAGGGGGCGGGTCGTATGGCGTCACTGCGACGTCACACGGCAGGCGGCCAATAGCAGCGAAGGGACGGAGATGAGCAGGATGTAAACATCCCGCCCACCTCCGTCCTTCCGCATTGCAGCCGGGACGCAGGTAGGAGATGTTCCTCGCTCCTGCGGCTTCACACACAGCGATGTGTGCTGCCGCAGGAATGAGGAACTATATCGTACCTGTTGCTGCACCGGTATTATGGAAATGTCGGACCCTACACCGATGATACGATAACGACGCTTTTGCGCTCGTTAATCGTATCAAAAAGGATTTGCACACTATGATATAGACTGCGACGCCGGATGTGCGTCACTTTCGATTTGACCCCACCGACATCGCACCTGTGATGTCGTAGTGTGCAAAGCCCGCCTTAGTCTGGTCTCCGTCTCGCCTCTGTTCTGTGGTGTCTGTCTTTTCAGAAATACACAAAACTGTGGCCAACCATTCTTTTACTGCACACTTAAAAAAAAATGAACACCCTAGGATCATAGGCCAGAGACAGTACATAGTGTCTCCATCTGCCTCCTTATAGGGAATGTTCCATTCAGAGTTTCATCTGAATCTCGTATTTCAGAGATTTAACCCCTGTGTAAGCACTCAGTGTAGAGAGCAGGATAAATGTGAGTCACACCTTACTGCGATCTTTGGGAGGCAGAACAAACAAATCAACAGTGGGTCAAGAATTTATTTGATATGCTGAGGCATAAGTGATTAGGGTTTATATCGGATTTTTACGTTTGGCTACTATCACACACTAAACCGTTTTCATATTTTGAGAGCTACAATTGTTTTATTCTTCTACGAGTCATGTGAAGGCTTTTCTTTTTACGGGATGTGTTGGCGTTTTCATTTGTATCATTTTCAGACACTTCACATTTTTTGATCACTCCTTATTGTGATTCTTGGGAGGCAGAATGAACAAAAACCAACAATTCAGAATTGTATTTATTTTTCATGTCTTTCACCGCGTGGTAAAAGTGATGAGTCGGCTTTATTCCTCGGTCAGGACGATTACAGCAATACGACATTTATATTTAATTCATGTTTTGTTTCCTTCACACAATTAAAACAATTTTATGGGAAAAAAATGATTTTGCATCGCTATTCTGAGAGCTATAACTCTTTGATTTTTCCACTGACGGAGCTGTATGGTGCTTTGTTTATTGCCGGGTGAGACAACCTTTTCATGGATACCATATTTAATTACATGTGATTTATTTTTTTTTAACTTCTTTTTATTAAGTTTCAGAATACAATATGTATGTCAAAGATAATAATAACAAAAAGTTGAGACATTAATTTATCAAAATGAGCTCAAACAGCCCCCAAAATCCCCCCCCCCCTCTCTGCGTGCGCCCTCTATTTTATAGTGTCTATTATTATGGAATTGGGTTGTGTCCACTTATAAGTCCTAACAGGTACCACGATGTGTGCTCAAACTGAGCTCTAAGCCTGGCTTTAGTGACATCTGTTAACGTGGGCATGAAGGGACCATATTTCAAAGAATTTCCTTGTCAGCTTTTCTTTGTCTGAAAGAGCATCCAGCCAGTCCATTTTACATATGAACATGACCTTTGTTTGAATGAGTGGTATTGATGGCGGTTCCGGACTAAGCCACTTATGTAATATACTTTTTATAGTGGCCGAGGCCCATACAATAAGAGCTGCTTTAGTATGTTTTGGTATTTTTAGCTGCTCTTCTTCAAGAATGTTAAAGATAACCCATTGTGGCATCAATGGGAATTTAATGTCATATGTGGTTTGTAAGACTGAATGGACGCTCCTCCAAACCCCCCCGAATCCTCCCACACTCCCAAAGGTGATGAAATAACTCTGTCTTCTCCATGCCACATTTAGAGCATACATAGTTTGTTGCTGGGTTTATTTTTGATTGAATATAGGGGGTGACGTAGGCTCAATGAAAAATCATCAGTGCCATGTCGGTGTAACTGCTAGCTGATATCATCTCCTTTGAATCAATGTTGCTTTCAAGAAATCCTCACTTTTATATTCCAGTATGACCTCCCCCGACCTTAAAAGGCCTCTGACTCCTGTCTCCCTTGACCAATATGATCTTAATCTTGCGTATATATGATTCGTCGAGAAAATCTGCGTCCTTGCTTATCTAGGTCTGTCCCTCGCTCACGTAGTGGTTTATTAGCGATACATTTCTGTGCAAAACTGCGAGCTTGGAGGAACAAAAAAGGGTTTCCAGCAAAAACTTGGAAGCGTTGTGCCAGTGTCTCATAGGGGAGAATTAAATATCCAGGGTCCAGTAGATCTGCCACATAGGCACAACCCTGCCTCGCCAATGTATCATATTGTGATGGAGTCCTGCCCTTAAGGAACCTCGGGTTCCCCATAAAAGGCTGGAATGGCGAGTCCCAGGCGCTTGCCCCACACAATTTCCGTATCCTTCTCCATGTTTCAATCGTCTGCCATATTGTTGGAGGTTCCCTAATCTCATTCGGAGTTTCATCACCCTTCAGTTGCATGGGTTTTTTTTTTTTTTTATCGTGTTTTTTATTCCTCTTTTTCACTGACAGTTTGATGAGAAAACATATTTTTTTTTTCCATTTTTATTCATTTTATTTTTGTTTTATGGTGTTTACTGAAAGGTTAACCAATGTGACAGATATATAGATTAGAGTGTTCTGGATGCAGCAATACCAAATATGTGTTGTTTTTTTTTCTTTTTCTTTGTTTTTACATAAATATACGTAATTATTGGTAGAATATTTTTTTCTTTTGTTTTATTTTTTGTGTTATATTTTTACTTATCTGTGTACATTTATAATACTGGGCAACAGTTCCCACCATGAATGGTAATATTGTGACCTTTGTTGGTAAATATGGCTGCCTTTTCAGTGCTCTGAAAACTCAGTTTTGCTCTGTTAGTCTAAAGCCTCATTCAGACACCCATGCAGCACAGACATCTGAATGAGGCTTTACACTGACATAGAAGAGCTCAGTTTGCAGAGTGCAGTAAAAAGAAAGTAACAGGAAAGTCAGCATCTGCTTTCAGTCCGTGTATCAAATCACATGTTATACATTCCGCTGAGACATCTATCTAATCCTATATTGTGAGATACAGTTGCCAGAGCCATGTATCTAATCCTATCATGTGTGATTGCTATGCTGTGTATTTACTGTTAGGATAAGATATATGGACTGTATCTTACATATCATATGAGATACAATCGGCTGATCTGTATATCCTATTATGTATGAAGCTGACTCCTGAACTGTCTATTTACTGCGATTTAAGCGCTGCAGCCACATTGATATGATTGCTCCGCTGAAATCTCTGTAGAGACCAGTGAGCAGCACAGTGACAACTAACAAAATGTGCAAAAATTGTATAGTAATATAACCGCTCTTCAGTTATAACTGTCCATCCATCGAGTCATTCTGTTTCTTCGTCTGTTGGGCCGCACCAACCATAACTTCCCATAAACTGTTCAGAGATGGGACTATTTTCCTTCAGCAGAAATCTTTAGAAAAGGAGCCCACAAGTTCTCTGTAGGATTTAGGTCAGGTGAGGAAGGAGCCGAGTAAGTAAATATCAGCTTTAAAAATATTTCTTCGAAAATCTTGATGTGAAGAGTACACAAAGGGCGCAGCAGGCAGATTATATTAGTGCCATTCTGTTGTTTTCGGGATGATACTCCTGTGTTTCCTTTAGTCTCTGATGACATCACTGCAGCTACGTCATTGGTCACAGCGGTGATGTCACTATGTATGACACGTGATCGCTGTGGCCGTCAATTTGCTGTAACTCATGTGACTGTAACATCACTGTGACCTCAATCTCCGAGTATCCGTCCTGACCAGATATTAACCTTATATTTCACGCCACACTCAATCTACACGTTCTGTCTCCTAATCTCATATGTTTCCCCTTATTTTCTCCAGTAATTGTATTATTACAGCGGATTCTTTATGATGTTATATCGTCATCTTCTCCTCTGATAGATACAGATGACCCATCTATGAGAGGCAGGAGGTGAGGAAACCCTTCTGCCCTTAGTCCTTGGCCCCTTTCTGCCATCGGTCCTCGGCCCCTTTCGGCCTTCGGCCCTCGGCCCTTTTCTGCCTTCGGCCCCTTTCTGCCATCGGTCGTCGGCCCCTTTCTGCCATCGGTTGTCGGCCCCTTTCTGCCATCGGTTGTCGGCCCCTTTCTGCCATCGGTCGTCGGCCCCTTTCTGCCTTTGGCCCCTTTCTGCCATCGGTCGTTGGCCCCTTTCTGCCCTCGGCCCCTTTCTGCCTTCGGCCCCTTTCTGCCATTGGTCTTCGGCCCCTTTCTGCCCTCGGTCCTCGGCCCCTTTCTGCCCTCGGTCCTCAGCCCCTTTCTGCCCTCGGTCCTCGGCCCCTTTCTGCCTTCAGCCCCTTTCTGCCCTCGGTCCTCGGCCCCTTTCTGCCTTCAGCCCCTTTCTGCCCTCGGTCCTCGGCCCCTTTCTGCCCTCGATCCCTTTCTGCCCTAGGTCCTCGGCCCCTTTCTACCCTAGGTCCTCGGCCCCTTTCTGCCATCGGTCGTCGGCCCCTTTCTGCCATCGGTCGTCGGCCCCTTTCTGCCCTCGGCCCCTTTCTGCCATTGGTACTCGGCTCCTTTCTGCCCTCGGTCCTCGGCCCCTTTCTGCCCTCGGATCTCGGTCCCTTTCTGCCCTCGGTCCCTTTCTGCCCTAGGTCCTCGGCCCCTTTCTACCATAGGTCCTCGGCCCCTTTCTGCCCTAGGTCCTCGGCCCCTTTCTTCCCCAGGTCCTTAACCCCTTTCTGCCCTAGGTCCTCGGCCCCTTTCTGCCCTAGGTCCTCGGCCCCTTTCTGCCCTCGGTCCTCGGCCCCTTTCTGCCCTCGGTCCTCGGCCCCTTTCTGCCCTCGGTCCTTGGCCCCTTTCTGCCCCCACACAGTGTAATGTTCCCCCAGAATGTTCTCATTATACAGTGCTGGCCAAAAGTATTGGCACCCCTGCAATTCTGTCAGAGAATACTCAGTTTGTTCCTGAAAATGATTGCAATCACAAATTATTTGGTATTGTCTTCATTTATTTTTGTCTTCAATGAAAAAAAAAAAAAAAAATTGTCAAAAAGCCAAATTGGATATAATTCCACACCAAACATAAAAAAGGGGGTGGAGAAAAGTATTGGCACTGTTTGAGAAATCATGTGATGCGTCTCTAATTTGTGTAATTAACAGCACCTGTAACTTACCTGTGGCACCTAACAGGTGTTGGCAATAACTAAATCACACTTGCAGCAGATGACATGGATTAAAGTTGACCCAACCTCTGTTCTGTGTCCTTGTGTGTAGCACATTGAGCATGGAGAAAAGAAAGAAGACCAAAGAACTGTCTGAGGACTTGAGACTCCAAATTGTGAGGAAGCATGAGCAATCTCAAGGCTACAAGTCCATCTTCAAAGACCTGAAAGTTCCTATGTCTACGGTGCGCAGTGTCATCAAGAAGTGTAAAGCCCATGGCACTGTGGCTAACCTCCCTAGATGTGGAAGGAAAAGAAAAATTGAGGGATTTCAACGCAAGATTGTGCGGATGGTGGATAAAGAACCTCGACTAACATCGAAACAAGTTCAAGCTGCCCTGCAGTCCGAGGTTACAACAGTGTCAACCCGTACTATCCGTCGGCGTCTGAATGAAAAGGGAGTGTATGGTAGGATACCCAGGAAGACCCCACTTCTTACCCCGAGACATAAAAAAGCCAGGCTGGAGTTTGCCAAAACTTACCTGAGAAAGCCTAAAACGTTTTGGAAGAATGTTCTCTGGTCAGATGAGACAAAAGTAGACCTTTTTGTGAAAAGCCATCAACATAGAGTTTACAGGAAAAAAAAAGAGGCATTCAAAGAAAAGAACACGGTCCCTACAGTCAAACATGACGGAGGTTCCCTGATGTTTTAGGGTTGCTTTGCTGCCTCTGGCACTGGACTGCTTGACCGTGTGCATGGCATTATGAAGTCTGAAGACTACCAACAAATTTTGCAGCATAATGTAGGGCCCAGTGTGAGAAAGCTGGATCTCCCTCAGAGGTAATGGGTCTTCCAGCAGGACAATGACCCAAAACACACTTCAAAAAGCACTAGACAATGGTTTGAGAGAAAGCACTGGAGACTACTAAAGTGGCCAGCAATGAGTTCAGACCTGAATCCCATAGAACACCTGTGGAGAGATCTCAAAATGGCAGTTTGGAGAAGGCACCCTTCAAATCTCAGGGACCTGGAGCAGTTTGCCAAAGAAGAATGGTCTAAAATTCCAGCAGAGCATTGTAAGAAACTCATTGATGGTTACCGGAAGCGGTTGTTAACAGTTATTTTGGCTAAAGGTTGTGCAACCAAGTATTAGGCTGAGGGTGCCAATACTTTTGTCTGGCCCATTTTTGGAGTTTTGTGTGAAATGATCAATGATTTGATTTTTGTTTCATTCTCTTTTGTGTTTTTTCATTGCAAGCAAAATAAATTAAGATAATAATACCAAAGAATTTGTGATTGCAATCATTTTCAGGAAGAAACAGAGTATTATCTGACAGAATTGCAGGGGTGCCAATACTTTTGGCCAGCACTGTATATTTCCCCTTATTATCTTCAGTAATTGTATTATTACAGCGGATTCTCTATGATGTTACATCGTCATCTTCTCCCCATTCAGGTCCCTACAATATCGGATCCTCTCAGTGGAGATCTTCTATAGAAGAGAATTCTCCTGATTGCCCCGTGAAGGATGGATATGGACAGGGACAAGATGGCGGAGAGGATATTACACCTCACCCTAGAGATCCTCTTCCGGCTTACTGGAGAGGTGAGAGATTCTGATGACGTCACATTACATCATTCTTATCTATGGGAATAACAGATGGACAGAACTGGAGAGGTGAGGACTCTGGAAATGTCTGGAGTGAGATTTATTACTGTGTCTCTCCATAACCAGGATTACACAGTAGTGAAGAAGACCTCTAGTGAGCGCTGTCAGGCCCCTGTGTCTGAGGGATGGGGAAGACCCCTGAGCCCAATCACGGGGCCTCCACCTCACCCCCCGATACATGAGGACATCAATGACCAGAAGATCCTAGAACTCACCTACAAGATGATTGAGCTGCTGACTGGAGAGGTGACACTGCTGGGAATGCTGGGACATTATACAGTAACGCTATGAAGGGATCGGGGGTGACGGTATCATTGTATGTGTCAGGTTCCTATAAGGTGTCAGGACGTCACCGTCTATTTCTCCATGGAGGAGTGGGAGTATTTAGAAGGACACAAAGATCTGTACAAGGACGTCATGATGGAGGTTCCCCAGCCCCTCAGATCACCAGGTAATAGACAGGACTAAATACACACGGCCTATAATTATCTGTATGTAAGGAATGAATTCAGTCCCTGTATGTGTCTCCTCCAGCTCTATCCAGTAAGAGGACAACACCAGAGAGATGTCCCTGTCCTCTTCTCCCACAGGACTGTAAACAAGAAGATCCCGACGTTCCTCAGGATCATCAGGTAGATGGAGAGAAGGAGCCATGAAATCTCCCTATGATGTGTAGACGGCTGTGAAGGTCTTGGGCTCAGTCTTGTTTTATCCTCCAGTATTATATGTGTTATACTTGTGTAATGAGAGCGGTGGAGATGGCAGGATTAGAGCTGATCATAGATGGGACTTCTCCATCTGTCTGTGACTTTTACAATATTTGTTTCAGGGGGAAGATCTGCCCCATATTAATACTACAGAGACATATTTGAGGGGTGATGAGCGGTGGAAAGAGGAGAGTCCTACAGATGACAGTGCAGGTGAGTAGTGACCACTAAATGCAGAGAAGTCACAGATTCTGCTCATTCAGCAGCTGCTACGATGTGGGACTAAAAAGAAAGAACAACATTTTTGTCCTAAAAATAAGGTGTAAGAGGTTTCCCGTACATCCTAGACATGGAGAATGTGCAGTTTATAGTGGAATGAATATCCTTTCTTATTTAGATATAGAATGAACATGGAAACCGTACAATCTATTGCAAAATGAACACGTATTCCATATTAATAGATGTATATACAGTGGACCTAAAAAGTCTGAACACCCCTGATAAAATACCAGGCTTTTGTCATGTTACAATAATCCTACGAAGAAGAATAATTTCAGAACTTTTTCCACCTTTTAATGTCACCCATAATCTGTACAATTCGACGAAGAAACAAACTGAAATCTTTTTGAGTGGAAAAATAACTAAAATAATGTGGTTGCTTAAGTATTTACACCCTTTCTTTTTGAAATGCTATAAATCACTCTACTCAGCTCTATAATGGGTACTTTGCACGCTGCGACATCGCAAGCCGATGCTGCGATGCCGAGCGCGATAGTCCCTGCCCCCATCGCAGCTGCGATATCATTGTGATAGCTGCCGTAGCGAATATTATCGCTACGGCTGCTTCACATGCACTCACCTGCCGTGCGACGTCGCTCTGGCCGGCAAACCGTCTCCTTATTAAGGGGGCGGATCGTGCGGCGTCACTGCGACGTCACACGGCAGGCGGCCAATAGGAGCGGAGGGGCGGAGATGAGCGGGATGTAAACATCCCGCCCACCTCGTTCCTTCCACATAGCCGACGGGAGCCGCGGTGACGCAGGTAGGAGATGTTCCTCGCTCCTGCGACTTCACACACAGCGATGTGTGCTGCCGCAGGAATGAGGAACAACATCGGACCGTCGCGTCAGCGTAATTATGGAATTCGCCGACGCTACACCGATGATACGATTATGACGCTTTTGCGCTTGTTAATCGTATCATCTAGGATTTACACACTACGATGTCGAGAGCGACGCAGGAAGTGCGTCACTTTCGACATGACCCCACCGACATCGCATCTGCGATGTCGTAGTGTGCAAAGCCCACCTAAGATGGTGTCTGCAGATTGGACTGTATTTTCCTGGTGATGGGTTTCCTTTAAGTCCTTTCCGACACTGTGCGTCTTATTTTAAAGAACAATCCCGGAAATGGACACAATGGTACGTTCTGGCGATTATGCCGGTACAGGAGCTGTGCCAGCACGATCACAGCTGGTAGCTCGGATTAAGTCAGGGGTGGGGAACCTCGGGCCCGCGGGCCGTATACGGCCCGTGACGACTTTTTATGCGGCCTCCGGGCACATTCCCGGGGACCATTGTGCTTTGGTGGCAGCCGCGCTTTTCCCGGCTGCCGGCCCTTTAAATCCCACTGCCTGATGCCCTGTGGGTAGATGCTAGAATGTACGGGCTCTCTCCAGATCCTGACTTCCAGGACCTGACTGCAGCCCATACATTCTAGGCTTATCCCCGGCCTGTGTGCTCTGGTGGGCGGGTAAGCAGCACGCTGCGATAAAGTCACACAGAGCTGCAGCAGGTTTACCAGCCTCCCGAAACTGTGCTGTGTGTGTGTGACTCTCCCTCCCCCTCACTGCGAGTACTCAACCCATCGCTGCCCCCCCCCCGCTCAGTGCTGTGTAACCCCTCGTGCTGTATGTACCCCCCAATGCTGTGTGTACCCCCTTGTGCTGTATGTACCCCCTAGTGCAGTGTGTACCCCCTAGTGCAGTGTGTACCCCCTAGTGCAGTGTGTACCCCCTAGTACAGTGAGTACCCCCTAGTACAGTGAGTACCCCCTAATGCTGTGTGTACCCCTTAATGCTGTGTGTACCCCTTAATGCTGTGTGTACCCCTTAATGCTGTGTGTACCCCCTAGTGCTGTGTACCCCCTCGTGCTGTGTGTACCCCCTCGTGCTGTGTGTACCCCCTCATGCTGTGTGTACCCCCTCATGATGTGTGTACCCCCTCATGCTGTGTACCTCCTAGTACAGTGTGTACCCCCCAATGCTGTGTGTACCCCCTCGTGCTGTATGTACCCCCTCGTGCTATGTACCCCCTAGTGCAGTGTGTACCCCCTAGTGCAGTGTGCACCCCCTAGTGCAGTGAGTACCCCCTAGTACAGTGAGTACCCCCTAATGCTGTGTGTACCCCCTAATGCTGTGTGTACCCCCTAATGCTGTGTGTACCCCTTAATGCTGTGTGTACCCCCTCGTGCTGTGTACCCCCTCGTGCTGTGTGTACCCCCTCGTGCTGTGTGTACCCCCTCATGCTGTGTACCTCCTAGTACAGTGTGTACCCCCCAGTGCTGTGTACCCCCAGGTGCTGTGTGTACCCCCTAGTGCTGTGTACCCCCTCAGCGCGGTGTAACCCCTCACTGCTGTCCGTGCCCCCCCTAGTGCTGTCTGTACCCCCTGGGTGATGTCTATGCCCCCCCACCAGTGCTGTCCGCACCACCTAATGCTGTCCATGCTGCCACCAGTGCTGTCCATGCTACGGTGAGTGCTGCCTGTGCCCCCCTTATGCTGTCCATGCTCCCCAGTGCTGTGTGCCACCCCTCAGTGCTCTTAACTCGCTACTGCTGTCTGTACCCTCCCACTGCTTTCTATGCTCCCCAGTCCGTGCTCTCCTATTGATGTCTATGTTCCCCCAGACCTGTCTGTCTCCCTAATGCTGCCACCCAGTGCAGTCCGTGCTGCCACCCAGTGCAGTCCGTGCTGCCACCCAGTGCAGTCCGTGCTGCCACCCAGTGCAGTCCGTGCTGCCACCCAGTGCAGTGCGTGCTGCCACCCAGTGCTGTGCGTGTCCCCAGTCATGTCTGTGCCACCGCCAGGGCTGTCCATGCCCCCTACTGATGTATATGCCCCAGCCCCTCCTGTGATGTATATGCCCCAGCCTCTCCTGTGATGTATATGCCCCAGCCCCTCCTGTGATGTATATGCCCCAGCCCCTCCTGTGATGTGTACTCCCAGTGTCTCCTGTAATTTATGCGCCCTGGCCCCTCCTGTGATGTGTATGCCCCAGCCCCTCCTGTGATGTGTATGCCCCAGCCCCTCTTGTGATGTGTATGCCCCCAGCATCTCCAGACAGAGACAAACCTGGAAAAGCAGCTGTGAGAAACAAGATGATCAATATCACCGAACATCACAATCGCACCAAAGAGAAGCAGCTCCGGCCACCACAATAGGGGTGAGTTAATTAATCGTTTGACCAAATATAGCAGGGTTATTTTTCAGGTTGATAATGTTGTGCGGCCCCCAAAGGTTAGTAGGAAATTCCAAATGGCCCCCGGCAGTAAAAAGGTTCCCCACCCCTGGATTAAGTGATAGTTGAGCTCTTGCTGTAAAAGCCAGATCTGGTGCCCGCATCGCCCCTGGCTGTTTATCTAGGGAACGTAGCATTTAGAAGGTTAGGAGAGAGAGGGGGCTCCTTCTCCTACCTGATCAGCACTTTCACGATGTCTCTCTGAGTCCCGATTATTGCCATGAAAGCAGGAGGTCAAATAATGAGCTCCTAATCTGTGAGCTATGGTGTCCTGTTAGACCATGCCAGGAGCATGATCTAACAGGTGTTACTACAATGCACATATATTGCAATAAATATGTTTTACCAGTGAGGCAGAAACATAGAAAAATTAGAGCTTTCACAATATAGTGATGAAAAAGGTTTTTTATAAAAATAGAGTTTTTTAGTGTGTAACAGTAGCGAAACTTAAACTTAATAAATCTGATAGCTCTGTAATTGCAATAATTCGAAGACTAAAGCCATCTAATCACTAAACCGCATTACGAATAGTATAAAAAACAAAACAAACTCTTGATCTGCTGTTGATTTCTTTATTCTACTTCCCAAAAATTGTATTAAGGCTCAGCTCATTTTTATCCTGTACTCTACACTGAGTGCTTACAGTAGGGTTTCCAGGTAAATCTCTGAAGTACGCAATTCAGATGGAACCACAGATAATAAACTGCTGCTAATGAGACAGACGGAGACACTGGATGTGTTACGGGGGCTGTCGGATAATAAGGGAATGGAAGACTATCCGACAGTCAGGGTCCACCGTGCAGAGCTCTGCTGCAGAGTATGGCAGAGGATAGGGAAAACCTGTACCACCAAAGCGGTACTGACACTGTTGCGTCACAGTGTCACCAAGGCCAATAGCGGCGTATACTGTTTAAGTCACAGCGACTACCTTATTAGCATAACATAGGAGTGGAAATGCAAAAGAGTGAGGAATACAACATACTGTAAAAGTGCAAAGAAGTCTCACACTCTGTGAGCGTGAAAGCACCTGTCTCAGTTAACAGTCACAGAGACTAGGTGTAGTGTGTGCAATATGGCACCTACCTATGTCCGCTCCACTTGTGGTGCAAGGATACGGACAGCAGCAATGCTGCTAGCTTGAAACTCCTGCCTATGACCGCTCCCCTAGTGTGCGAGGATACGGACTGCTGCAGGAGGCAGCGTAGTGGAGCGTTACCCTAGAAGGCAACGACCACCTAACCTACCTATGTCCGCTCCACTAAGGTGCGAGGACACGGACAACAGTATGGCTGAAAGGTACAGGAGCGCTACCCTACCGATAGCGCACACCTCAGAGTAGAACCACAAGGCCCAGTCAGACCATGTGGAGCAAGCACCTGCCTGTGTCCGCTCCACTAAGGTGCGAGGATACGGACCACAGCATAAGCTGCAAGGTACAAGGGCGTTACCCTACCGATAACGCTCACCTAGATAGACAATAGGTGCCGCAAGGGACATGCACAGAGCATCTACTCCTATGCAGGAACCAAGAGGAGTGAGCGCTGAGCAGCGTGCGTCAGGGTCTTATATAGACTCTGTGCCTCATCCAAGATGGAGGGCACCAGCCAATCCGCTGCGAGAACGTCAGCAATGACGTCACACTGGCCTATCACAGAGCAAAGCGTCATAAGCACATGACCAGCGGCCAATCGGCTTAGAAGGTGTCAGAGACATGTGACCTCGTGTCAGCGATGATGTCACCCGCACATGTGCAGTGGCTCCAAGATAGGACTTAGTCTCCAGCGCTCGCACATGCTCAGTAGCATGGAATCAGAACATAGTCTCCAGCGCCACACAGACCTGGGACCAAGAGAATAACATAGCCAGACCACAGCAAAAGATAAGGAGACACGCAGATCCCCATAAACGGGAAGCGTAACAGGATGCCATCTGGCTTGGCATGATCTGGTGGTGTCCATCTTTTTAAGCGTGCATAAAAGTGCGGTTGGCCACAGTTTTGTGAACCTTTGAAAAGTTGGACACCACATATCAGAGGCCAGACAGAGTCCAACATATTTCTGAATGCCTCATTATAGTAAATGGATCCCTCAGAGGTTTCATCTGAATCACATCATTTGAAGACTTAGATGGAAACCCTGATGCTTACCATAGAACGCAGGATAAATGTCATCCAATATGTCATGTCAAATCTTCAAACTAAAAACTTTCAACTCATCTTTATCCTTTTGCACAAAAAAAACCCACAAGTCCCCACTTATGCAGTCATCTGTTAACGGAAATATAGAGGGTTTCCTTGTTTATGGGAATGCAAAGGATCAGGAAATATGAGATGGCTCCATGCCCCTCAAAAGAAATCCTGGGAATTCTGCGCTCCAAATCCATGTTTTGAGCCCCATGTTTTGAGTGTGCCTAAACCACATTTTTGTCCACATGTTTGTCAGTACTGTAGCGATGACAGCCCACTTAATTCAAAAGATGCATATCTCCAGAAGCACAAGCTTGGCACAATGTACATACACTATAATGTATTGAGCACTACAATGTGCAAGCACTACAATGGCAGATTTTCACTCAGCGACATCTTTTGCTACTTGTTCCTGGAAAACATCCATGGAGTCAAAATCATTCCTATACCTATAGATAAATTCACAGAGGGGTGTAATTTCCATAATGGGATCACTTGAAAGGGTATTCTGTTCCTCTGGCACTTAATAGCTCTGTATATGGAGTCTGCAAACTCTTCTAGGAAAATCTGTTCTCCAACAGTCAGAGAGCTCTTTTGCTGTCCTAAGCCAACATTCAGGACAAATTGTGTGACAAATTTTAGGGTCATTTTACCCATTTTTCTGTGTGAAAATGTAAATCTAGAGCTAAAACTACATTTTTATGGTAAAAATGTAATTATTTTTTCTTCACCGTTCAATAGTATAAAATTCTGTGACACACCTGTGGTGTCAATATGATCACTGCACCCTTAGATGAACTCATTGAGGGGTGTAGTTTGTAAATTAGGATCACGGGAGGGTTCTGCTGTTGTCTCCTCACTGACTGACAATGTAACATTTCATCTGCAAACCATTTCACCAAAGTCTACACTATAATATGGTGCTCCTTTCCTTTTAAGTAGTGATGTGCGGACCTGGACTGTAAAAGTCCAGATACATGCGGTTTCAAAATTACTCGAGTGCTGGAGCGAGGCCCAGGAATTCCGGCTAATGAACTGGATCCAGCACTCGGGAAATAAAAAAAATAAAAAATAATAAAAGGTAAAATGTAGAAAATAAGAATGAAGCAAATGCTTCATACATACCGAGTCTCTGGCGCGGCTGTAACTGCTTTCAGGCCGCTCATTCTTCTTCCGGGGCCACTCATTATTGCTCATCCATATGCACTGCTTTCCCCGCCCACTGACTGTCCTGGCATCTATGATTGGTTGCAGTCAGACGTGCCTCCAGCCTATATGACAGCGTCTGACTACTTGCAATCACAGATCCTGTCTGCGGGTAACTATCATGGTGTAAAAATAAATAAATAAATTGGCTTAGGGACCCCATATTATGATACCCAGCACAGATAAAGCATATGACTACAGGCTGCAGCACCCCAGCCGTGCACTTATCTTGGCGGTGTATCAAAATAAGAGGGGAACGCATGGAGCTTTTTTTTAATAAATAATTTTTTAAATAAATTTTCAAAGCGGTGTGCGTTCCCCCAATTTTGATACCCAACCATGATAAAGCCCCGATATCTGGGCTTTTGTATTCTCAAGCTGGTGAGACTCTTGCTTATTGGGCACTCCCAGCCTAAAAATAGCAGCCTGCAGCTGCCCAGATTTGTTGTGTCCATTAGATGTGACGATCTCGGAACTTTAATAAAGGGGTGAAAGAGGGTGTTTTTTGGGGGTTTTTTTTTGTATTTTATTTCAAATAAAGGATTTTTTTTCGGTATTTGCGTTTACTTCTTTTCACTTACATATTAGTGATGTGGGGTCTCATAGACGCCTCCCATTACTAATCTAGAGCTTAGTGGTAGCTATGGGCTGTTATTAACCCCTTATTACTCACCGCACCAGGGCAATCGGGATGAGCCAGGTAAAGTTCGGGATTGTCACAGCTAATAGATCAGACAATTCGGGGCTGCTATTTTTAAGCTGGGGGGGCCCAATAAGCATGGGTCTCCCCAGCCTGAGAATACCAGCCCCCATCTGTCGGCTTCATCATGGCTGGGTTTCAAAATTGGGGGGGTGATCTTATGCCTTATTTATAAAAATTATTTACCGTACTTTACGTTTTTAGTAGACGTATCGGATTATAAGACTTACACCAAATTTAGAGAAAAAAGGGCAAAAATATGGTGTCCGTCATATAATCCGGTGCTGTTTTACCGGAGGGTGGCCGGCAGCGGTGGTGCAGCGGGATCACAGGAGGCAGGGGTAGTGGTGGAGTAGGGTGATGCTGCGGGCAGTGCAGTGTGTGTCCCTGATACTCGCTGCGGGCACTGTGAGACAGGAGGAGCATCCATAAACTGTTGTGGTGCAGGTTTTAAAGAAATGGCACCCAGAGTAGGCAGGTGCGCAAATGGAGCTTTCAGCTCAATGACAAGCCGAGATCTGATCTGCGCACGCGCCAGCTCCGGCCCCATTTTCGTTAAGTCCGCTGCATGGAATCAATGGGCTGGAGGCGGTATGTGCGCAGATGAGATCTTGAACTGAAAGCTCCAACTGCACACACGCCGACTCCGGGTGCCATTATTTGAAGCCCGCACCGTTGACATTTTCAGAATGGTGACCCCTGCCTCACCGCTGGCAGCACAGCGCTCAGCACCGCCCACAACACAGACCTCCATCCGCAACATCTCCCCTTCTCCTTTGACCCCTCTCCACGACCCCCGGTAAGCTACAGTACATTCGTATTATAAGATGCCCCCTTCATTGTCCTCCCAAATTTTTACGAGGAAAAGTGTGTCTTATAATCCAAACAATACGGTATTTAAATACAAAATGAAATAAATAAAAACAACAAAACAGCCGCATGCAGTCCCTTTTATTTTGATACACAGCCAAGATAAGCGTACAGCTGAGGGCTGCAGCTTGTAGCCGTGTGCTTTATCTGTGCTGATATAAATACAACAATTTTTTTATTTATTTCTTTTTACACCATGATATAGACTAGCAGACAGGGTCTGTGATTACAAGCAGCCAGATACGCTGTCACACAGACTGAAAGCACGTCTGACTGCAACCAATCACAGACTCCAGGACTCCTGGGGAAAACAGTGAATAAGTATGAGGCTAATGAGCGGCCCCGGAAGTAGAATGAGCAGCCTGGAGGCAGTTACAACTGCTTCGGAACGTAGGTAAGTATAGCACGCTTGCTCCAATACCCCATCCCTTCTACCACCATTTTTAAGTGCTGGATTCTGGTCCCAATAGACTTATATGGGGACTGGAGGCCAGCCAGATATCCAGGATCAAGTCCGAGCCAAAAACATTTTTTTTTTGTTTTTTCAATCCAGTCAGACCTGACGATCCCGATTTTCTGCGACACCGCCCATCACTACTTAGGAGGAATTGAACATCAAATTGTGTGGTACATTTTCTTCTGTTACTGTAGTAACTGCAGCTGTACGTTACCTAGGCCAAAAACTACTACTCCAGCAGGATACAGAAAGAGCATCTGCAAGCGTGAACAGTGCTCTATGCAAGACATCAGTCTGCAGTTCTACCATCCAGCAATCGCCCTCTCCATGTTTGGAAGTGTGTGTGATTTGCTTCTCCTGCAACTGTGACACCTCCACCTAGTGGGGGCTTAGCTGTATCCTGCTGGAGTAGTAGTTTTTGGCCTAGGTAGTGTACAGCTGCAGCTCCATCTTTGCTGTAAGTAATGATATTTATTCCTCTCTTTTGCTATTTTATATTATATACAATATAGTGTAGGGACCTACAAGCATGAGGTTCCCGTGATGAGGGTTGTAGGCTTCAGTCTTATGGCCATAACACCAACAAAAAACCTCAGATTTTTTTGTACAGGACACAGCCAGGGCCCTTTTTGTTGAGCCTTGCATATTAGAGTTCTGTCCCTGTATGATGCGCAGTAGAGTACGGCTTGGCAGCCCTCCTGATCTAATAGTATGGGCATCGCCTAATAGGCTGCGGGTTTGTGACTGTGCATCTGCAAGTGTGAACAGCGCTCTATGTAAGCCATCAGTGTGCAGTTTTACCATCCAGCAATCGCCCCCTCCATGTTTGGAAGTGTGTGTGTGATTTGCTTCTCTTGTACCTGTGATGCCTCCACCTAGTGGGGGCTTAGCTGTATCCTGCTAGAGTAGTAGTTTTTGGCCTAGGTAACGTACAGCTGCAGTTCCTCTCTTTAATGATAATGATATTTATTCCTCTTTTGTGCTTTTTTATGTTACTGTAGTAAAAATTAAAAATTTGGGGCTAAAGTAACAGTTTTTTGGAAAATAAACATTTTTCATTTATTATTTCCACATTGTTTTAATTCCTGTGAAGCATTAAGAAATAGAGATGAGCAAACCTGAACTGTAAAGTTCGTGGTTCATACAGGATACCTACTGTCTGGTTCTTGAACACAGACTAGTGTCCAAGTTCGGATGCTGAATAAAGTTCGTTGAAAGGCTGCAGCGCAGCCAATTAGTAAGCTTTTCGGCATGGGGAAAATGCCTGTTCGCTGCCATGAACAAATATAAATAAAACAAAAATAAAAACATAACGTGGGGTGAGAGTCACCCCTATTTTTGATAACAAGTGCAGTTTAAGAAAACAGCTGCGGGCTGCAGCTCTCAGCTGTCTGCTTTACCTTGGCTGGCTATCAAAAATAAAGGGAACCCCGCACAGTTTTATTTTATTACTTAATTAAATAATTTAAAAAAAAAACGGTGGTCTGATGCACCAATTCTGAGGCTTTTCCTGGTTCTTCCTAATTGCCCTGGTGCGGTGGCAATCTTAATAATACTTTTGGGATTGATGTCAGCTGTGTATTGACAGCTGGCATAAAGCCCAGGGGTTAGTAATGGAGAAGCTTCTATCAGATACCCCCATGACTAACTTTGTAAGTGTACAGTTTAAAAAAAAAACCAAAAACATACAAAGAGCAAAAAATAGTTTATTTGAATGAGGACTCCTTCATTCACCAATTTTTCATTTAAACAGAAATCCTTGAGGTTCTGACGTAATTCAATGGTGTAATGTCCCACGGTGCTCATTGATTCCTATAGAGCCTCATTCCATTCTCAAAACAAAGCTCCATAAGTCACTCCTGGTCAGCGGCAGGTACGGAATATCTCATGAGCGTGAGTAATTCTGGGTCTGCCGCTGATAGCGAGTGACCTATGGAGCCTTGTTCTAATACTACTGACTGACAGGGCCATTTATAATTCTCTACTGACTGTCTTACTACAAAATAGTGGTGACTGACACTCTGAGACATGAACCTAGGAAGATGCTGAATTTAACATTGAAATGGAAACTGCTATAGCCGATTCTGTGGCCTGAGTTCATTATCTAGTGGTCCTTGCTTTGTGGTCTTTGATTAGAATGTGATTTGTTTTGTCCCAAATACCTTAGTGAATATTAAAATTTTGCAACATGACATGCAATTTTAATGGACATTTTATATAGTTAAAAAACCTTTTTTACAAGTTTATTTTACTGAAAAATTAATACAAATGTTATTCTTTTCAGGTAACTGTATTAGTAGATCAAAGAGACTTCTGACACCAGACTTTGAATCATATGATTTTGGTGTACCACAAGAAACATATGAAGAACATTACGTTATCCCAGCTCTATCCTTGGCGCTTCACAGCAAAAATCTATCGCCTGATCCTATAAAGCAGGTTCTATTTTCTGATTCATCACAGACCATTAAAGAAAATAAAAGTACTAGAAGGGGATGTTAGAACTACCAAAGGAAAGAAGACGTTTTCATGTTCAGAATGTGGGAAATATTTTAATGGTCAATCAAGCCTTATTCTACATATGAAAACTCACACAGGGGAGAAGCCATATCCATGTCCAGAATGTGGGAAATGTTTTGCAAAAAAATCTAAACTTATTAGACATCAGAGAACTCACACAGGTGAGAAGCCATTTGCATGTTTAGATTGTGGAAAGTGTTTTAACCGGAAACATGATCTTATTATCCATCAGAGAAGACATACAGGAGAGAAGCCATTTTTATGTTCAGAATGTGGGAAATGTTTTACAAACAAAAAATCTCTTGTTATACATCACATAACTCACACAGGTGAGAAACCATTTTCATGTTCAGAATGTGGGAAATGTTTTAATGGTCAATCAAGCCTTGTTCTACATAAGAAAACTCACACAGGGGAGAAGCCATATCCATGTCCAGAATGTGGGAAATGTTTTGCAGAAAAAGCAAAACTTGTTAGACATCAGAGTACTCACACAGGTGAGAAGCCATTTGCATGTTCAGATTGTGGAAAGTGTTTTAACCGGAAACATGATTTTATTATCCATCATAGAAGTCATACAGGAGAGAAGCCATTTTCATGTTTAGAATGTGGGAAATGTTTTACAAATAAAAACTCTCTTGTTATACATCACATAACTCACACAGGAGAGAAGCCATTTTCATGTTCAGAATGTGGGAAATCTTTTACAAAGAAATCAACTCTTGCTAAACATCAGACAACTCACACAGGGGAGAAGCCATTTTCATGTTCAGAATGTGGGAAATGTTTTGTAGATAAATCAGCTCTTGTTAAACATTTGAGAACTCACACGGGGGAGAAGCCATTTTCATGTTCAGAATGTGGGAAATGTTTTACAAAAAAATCAACTTTTGTAGTACATCAGAGAAGTCACACAGGGGAGAAGCCATTTTTATGTTCAGAATGTGGGAAATGTTTTGCAGATAAATCAACTCTTGCTAAACATCAGATAACTCACACAGGGGAGATGCCATTTTCATGTTCAGAATGTGGGAAAAGTTTTGTAGATAAATCAGTTCTTGTTAAACATCTGAGAACTCACATGGGAGTGAAGCCATTTTCATGCTCAGAATGTGGGAAATGTTTTACAAAGAAATCAACTTTGGTAGTGCATCATAGAAGTCACACAGGGGAGAAGCCATTTTTATGTTCAGAATGTGGAAAATGTTTTGCAGATAAATCAACTCTTGCTAAACATCAGAAAACTCACACAGAGGTGAAGCCATTTTCATGTTCAGACTGTGGGAAAAGTTTTGTCTAAACCATATTTGATTAAACATGAAAAAGTCACATAGAGAAGAAGCCATATCTATGTTGATATTGTAGAAAATGCTTTTCTTTCAAAACAGCTCTTGTTAAACATTAAAGAGCGCACATGGGTGAGAAGAAGCCATTTTCATATCCATAATGTAGAAAATGTTTTATTTGAAAATTAAATTCTGTTTATATCATCTTCATGTCCTGAATTTAAGGAGCTAGGCTAAGGCATTATCACCAGCCTTAGAACTGATTGGAGCTATCAGACGATGATGCGCGGTCGCACCAATCAGAGAACAGACATGCAGTGTGACCTCACAGTGACCGCTCTGTTGTGCCTGATTCCAACTTGCAGAGGGGTCATTGTTTCGTTCTGCTGCAGATCTGCTGGACCTAGTGGTGCCACAGATGATTTTAGCCTGTACCACCACCACTTCTGCTGTTGACAGAAGACCTGAAGAAAAAAAAGAAAGAAGATCTTCCTGTCCTGTTCCTGACCCGTTCCTATCCCCGACTTTTTTCTAATCCCCCCCAATCCCTCTTTCCCTCCCATCCCCCATCTCCCTAACCCCTTCCTCACCCCCTCCTGCCACCGAGCACTGATCAGTACTTAATCCCTCGTTTTTTTTTTTTTGCACCGCTTCTGTGCGTGCATCCTGCAGCCGCTGACCGTTGAGCAGTGATACTGTTACGGGGGCTGTCTGATTATAAAACCTAAAGGAATGTCAGACAGTCAGGGTCCACCGTGCAAAGACTCTGCTGCAGACTATGGCAGAGGATAAGGGGTATATAAGTGTGCCACTGTAAAAAATAATAGCACAAGTGCAGAGTGCAATACCTCTGTTAAACTCACAGAGGAATATAATTAGAAAATAAAGCAATTCCTCCCTTACTTGGAGGGTGTGTGGAATGGTCTCTGTTAAAGATCACAGAGACAAAAGCAGTGAGTGTGAAATGGCACCTACCTAGGTCCGTTCCTCTAGTGGTGCCAGGAGACGGACAGCAGCGTAAGCCGCACAAAGCTCCTACCTGCGTTCGCTCCACTAGTGTGCAAGGACACGAACCACTAGATATGGCACCTGCCTAGGTCCGCTCTTCTAGTGGTGCAAAAGAGACGGACAGCAGCGTAAGCCGCACAAAGCTCCTACCTGCGTTCGCTCCACTAGTGTGCAAGGACACGAACC
Source organism: Anomaloglossus baeobatrachus (assembly GCF_048569485.1). Lineage (NCBI taxonomy): Eukaryota > Metazoa > Chordata > Amphibia > Anura > Aromobatidae > Anomaloglossus > Anomaloglossus baeobatrachus. The sequence goes on along the minus strand of NW_027441973.1, from coordinate 176,932 downwards.
ACTAGATATGGCACCTGCCTAGGTCCGCTCTTCTAGTGGTGCAAAAGAGACGGACAGCAGCATAAGCCACACAAAGCTCCTACCTCTGTTCGCTCCCCTAGTGTGCGAGGATACGAACAACTGCCAGACGCAGTATAAGGAACGTTACCCTAGCGGCAACGTCCACCTACGAGTAGAATCACAAGGCCCAGCCAGACCATGTGCCTCAGGCACCTGCCTATGTCCGCTCCACTAAGAGGTAAGGATACGGACTGCAGCCGAAGCTGTAAGGTATAAGAACGCTACCCTGCCGGTAGCGCTCACCTAACATAGACAGAGAGATGCCTAGAGGGACGTGCACAGGGCGTCTACCCTCATGCATGAACCAAGAGGACTGAGCGCCGGGCGGCGTGCGTCAGGGTCTTATATAGACTCTGTGCCTCATCCAAGATGGAGGACACCAGAGGCAATCCGCTGCCAGAATGACAGCAATGACGTCACGCTGGGCTATCACCGAGCAAAGCGTCACAAGCACATGACCAGCAACCAATCGGCATAGAAGGTGTCAGAGACATGTGACCACGTGTCACAAGCACATGACCAGTGGCCAATCAGCTTAGAAGGTGTCAGAGACATGTGACCTCGTGTCAGCGATGATGTCACCCGCACATGTGCAATGGCTTCAAGATAGGACTTAGTCTCCAGCGCTTGCACGTGTGCAGTAGCAAGAAATCCGGACATAGTCTCCAGAGCCACAGCAACCGTAACAGATACGCATTACTGATTAGCAAAAATATGTTGAAAATACCAGTGTGCAGACAGGGATATTTATAAATATGTTATGCAGAGCAGTGCTGGGCTCCTGTGGAGAGCGGTAGGATCCTGAAACTGAGGACAACAGCAAAACTAACAGCTGCTTCCGGTTCCGGCGCTGTGATGTGAGGACGCAGAAGTCAGAGCTCCACACCGCACCTGGCCACAGACCGACCTTGACGGCCCCACAGACGCGGAAGGCAGCGGAAAACAAGTGCTGGAGAGCGGGAGGCGCCGGTACATGGAGCGGTACCTCCTCAGAAGCAGCGGCAGGCAGACAGGCCACAGAGCGGTGGAGGGGGAGAGCGCAGAGCGGGATCCCAAAATGGCGGCTGACACGGGGCATGGAAGCCTGCAGGAAGGTGAGCGCTATGTAATGGAGGAGGTGAGGGAGGCACAGAGCAACAAACCGGGCAACAATCCAGCAGCACAGGGGTCTCACCAAGTGGTGAACCTGCAGATAGACTATACCCGCCTTGCGGGGGAAGTGGCAGTTTACCTGGCTGATAGGATCAAACCAGCACTGGAAGATATGGTCCGGGCAGCGCTCTCCCCCATACAAGAACAGATTAACCAGCAGGGAACCACACTGTCTGAATATGAACAAAGACTCTCTGATACAGAGGATGAGGTGGCAAGGCTGAAGGGGCAGTTACAGGAGGTGACAGCAGGGTCCCAGATTATGAAAGACAAACTGGAAGACCTGTAAAACCGCTCCAGAAGGAGTAACTTGAGACTTGTAGGTCTGCCAGAATCTATAACTATGAAGTAGCTGGACAGCATATGCGAATCTGAGCTCCCCAAGGTGCTGGGCCTGACACACAGATGCAGGGTAGAAAGAGCACACAGGGTGGGCCCTGTAAGAGACCAGCCAGACCAACGGAAAGTAGCGGGAAAAGAAAGTGGTGCAGGGGCTCCTGGATCAGCCAGACCACGCCAAGTAATAATAAAGTACTTGGAATATAAAGACAAGGAGGAACTCCTGTGTGCGTTTAGAGGACGGAGAACACCACTGTTTATACATGGACATAAAGTGCTAGTCTTCGGAGATTACTCAGTGGAAGTTACCCGCAAGCGGAAAGCCTTTAGCAAAGTCTGCACTGAGCTGTACCGCAAAAATATAAAATTCCAACTGCTATATCCGGCAGTGCTGAGAGTGATGCAACAAGATGGATCCCTTTTCTTCACTAAAGAGCTGAGGGAGGCGGAGAGATGGCTGGGGGGCCTTGGAGAGAGGGAAAACCCGGGAAGAACAACAGAAAAACAAAATGAGGCGCCTGGAGGGGGATCGGGCGATGAGACAGAGTGACTGGATGGATGGAGGGAGGGAGCGGAGAGGTGGACACTCTGAGAGCCCCAAAGCCCAAAGAGCATCGACCCACAAGTCCGGACAGCAAAGGAAAGGGGACACTTGAAAGACTGAAAGGTCGGGAAGATACGACCTCATTTACAGAAGAGATTGACATTTTGAGGGGGGGGGGGTGAGTGGGCCCTGAAGATGTGCTATTATTAACGCCCTAAAATGGGGATGGGACTCCCGGCTGGCACTTCTCCTCCTACCTCGGCCCCTCCCCTCACCCCCCTTTTTTTTTTCTCTTCTCTCTCCCTCTCTCCTTTTCCTTCTTTCCCTCTCTTCTCTTCTCTTCTCCTTCCCTTTCTTTCTTTCTCTCTTTGTCACCTCTCTACATATGCCTGCCCTGTTTCTTCCCACTCGTTGAGGTAATGGATGACACACATATGTCTGGAGATCGAGGCCCTGTTCTTCCTTTCCCTTCTTTTCTGCTGTCTCTCTTTCTGTGGACCGACGCATATTCCTCTCTTCGGCGAATGACATGCATAGTCAATGAGAGAGGAGAGATTGAATGTTGAAAAAAGCGTTATGTAATTAATTAAGAGGGCGACATGTTGATATGTCGGTTGGGGGCCCAAGAGGTAATACATGGTGAATATACAATTGGCCGGGTAAGGGTTGTGGAGAAGGGAGCATCACAGAAAAAATGGAAGTGTTTTGGAAAATGACTAAAGTTGGGGGACAAGTTAAAAAGTTTGTAGTTGTTAAATGGACTAGGGTGATTAGTTGGGCTCAGGTAAAACACCGTTACAGGCAAGGAAAAAATCTAGATGAGACGTGGAGACACACACATGAGAGAACACAACACGACGTAGAAGTCATGAGGAGTTGGGATAATGGTTAAAATTGTATCCTGGGACGTAAAAGGCTTGAAATCCCCACAAAAACGCATGATGATATTGCGACACCTTAAAAGACTGAAAGTAGACATCGCATTACTGCAGGAAACCCACCTACAACAAGAGGACTTCTTCCGTATGCAAAAACTATGGGTTGGAGCGGTAGTCGGGTCAGGCTCCATGGGAAGGAAGGCAGGGGTACTGATTTTATTAAATAAACACTTTAACCATAAAATAGTGGGCCAAGATAGTGATGAAGACGGGAGGTACATACACATCAAATTAACTAGCCCGCAGGGAGAGCTTAGCATACACAACGTATATGCACCCAACAACGAACAAAACTCATTCTTTAAATTAATCACAAGTAAACTGGGAAGGGATGTGGAACCAAATAAGATAGTAGGGGGGGATTTTAATGCTGTAGTCTCAAAGGAGGAAGATAGGAGATATAGCAAAGACCAAGGTAGGCAGAATAAGAAGGTAAAGGGCTTGATGGCTATACTCCTGGAGGACACAAACCTACAAGATAGTTGGAGAATACAACATCCATATGAACGTGAATTTACACACTACTCACACCCCCACGAAACGTGGTCAAGGATCGACTACATACTGGTCGACCAAAATCTTTGGCACAGGGTCAAAGAGGTTAACATCTAGAACATGGTGATATCTGACCATAGTCCGGTGACCCTAGACATAAATGACACAATTCAGAGGGGGACAGATTATATATGGAGATTTCCGTGATTCCTACTCAAGGATAAGGATTTTGTTAAAACTCTAAAGGAATGGTGGGAGGAATATAGCAGTACAAACAATGAACATAAAGAAGAGGTAATGTTATTTTGGGAAACAGTGAAAGTAGTGCTAAGGGGGAAACTGATGGGGCATGTAGCCAAAATCAGGAAACAGACGCAAAAACAATACAAAGAGGCGAGTAACACACTCAGAGAAAAATACACAAGATACCTAGAAGACAAAACCCAAAGAGCAAAAGAGGATTGGAAGGAAGCGAAACAAGAATTTGACTTATGGGCAGAGAGAAGAGAAGAGTTAGTCCGGTCACAACAGGAGGTTGATCTACATAAATTTGGAAATAAGTCAGGGATACTATTGGCTAACCTAGCGAAGGGAAGACGACCAACGACATTGATAACTAATATGACAAGACAAGACGGAAACAAATCCACAAACCTACAAGAGATTAATCAGATTCTGGGGGATTATTATGCTAAATTGTATAGCAAGGGGGAGGAATCAGGAGGAGGAGGGAAAGACTGGTTAAAGAATCTAAAACTCACACAAATCACCACAGACAAACTGAATAGACTGAATGCAGACATCACAGTAGAGGAAGTGCAAACAGCAATAGGAGAACTGAGTATACATAAAGCACCGGGGCCTGACGGGTTTAATGGGGAATTTTATAAAGCGCTGAAAGAGCAAATATCACCGACACTGACACATATGTTTAACAAAATACTGGGGGGAACAGAAATGTCTAGACATCTCAATACTGCGTACATAAAACTTCTACCCAAGGGAGACAGAAATTTGGACGACCCAACAAATTACAGGCCAATCTCACTAATTAATCAAGATCTCAAATTAGTGGCCAAATTGATGGCCAACAAATTGGCTGAGATATTACCAAGGTTGATCTCTCCGGCCCAATCAGGTTTTGTAAAAGGGAGAGCAGCAGGGATGAACGTAAGGAAAGCCATGTTAGTAATGGATGCCATTAGACATAGAAATCCCCCAAGGAGGGGAGTTACCAGCCATGATCACGTTAGATGTTGAAAAAGCGTTTGATAATGTGCAGTGGTCATGGCTGGAAACGGTAATGGACAGCATGGGCTTCAGGGGAGCATTCAGATCATTTATAGGGGTACTATATGCAAACCCTTAAGCCAGGGTGGCGACGCCTGGGTTTTTATCACGGCCCTTTCCACTAACTAAAGGGACCAGGCAGGGATGACTGCTGTCCCCTCTCTTGTTCAATTTGGCCATCGAGCCATTATCAAGACTGTTCAATGGATTAGAATGTTTTGAAGGTATCAGCATCGGAAAGGAGAGAATATATTCAGCACTATTTGCAGATGATGTCATATTATTTATGAACAAACCCCAGAATGATCTCCTAAAGACATTAAGCCAGATAGAGAGGTTTGGGACCATGGCAGGTTTTAAATTGAACAAAGCAAAATGTGAAATATTGTTTCTGAATGAGCGACACATGTCATCCCTGAAAACCCTGGGGATAGGAGACAACATAGGTGGGATACCGATAGCAAGATCACACCTTAAATATTTGGGAATACAGTTGGGGAGACAGTCTGCCTCGATTTATGAATTAAACTATAAACCACTAATAAAGAAAATAGAGCGGGAATTAAAAATGTGGGAGGGGCTGCCGCTATCATTGTTAGGTAGAGACCACCTCCTAAAAATGATGAGTTTCTCAAAACTTCTCTACCCGATGCAGACTATCCCCATATTAATGAAACATATAGACGTAAATAGATTGAACAAAGCGTTCTCGGCTTTCCTATGGAGGGGAAAAAGACCAAGAATTAGGGTGGAAAAATTAAGTTATCAGTCGAAAAGGGGGCAATCAAGCTGCCAAATGTTCGAGGATACAACCTCGCATGTTTGATGAGACATGTCATAGACTGGCTGAGGAAGACGAATAATTATTCAGACATAAAATTGGAAAGTGAGTTTTGCAAACCCTGGGACCTGGAGGCAATATTAAACACTCTTTGGTATGTAGAGATACGGTAATGGAATGGAAAGCAGTGAGGAAAAAATTCAACTTATCCTGGCGCATTTCCAAGTACCTAAATATCTGGAAATTTCCGGACTTCCCAGCAGGGAGAGAAAATAAATTATTCTCAGAGTGTAGGAATAAAGGGATTGAAGGGGTGAAGGACCTGCTGCATGAAACGGAACATAGATGGTTGTCATATCAGGAAATAGTGACAAGGTATGGGTTATCTCCATTCCAAATCATACAATACAAACAGTTAGAAAAGGGAATAATGGGGTTACTGAGGGACGTTAGTAAGGAGCAGGGGATGAATGAAATGGACCAGTTCATCATGAAAGATAGTAATCTCCAGCCTATCTCCTCACTGTACAAAGACCTGAGAGCAGTTTTAGTCCCATTACACCATGATCAAGTCTAGGGAGCATGGGCACGGCAACTGGAAGACGCAGAAGCAGGGGATAAGATACTGCAGGGGTGGATGAGAATGAGGAAAAAAGTGGTCAATGACGGATGGAGGGACACACAATTTAGGTTAATACATAGAGCAGTATATGGTTTTAACATCCCAAACAGATAAAAGGTGAACAATCTGGATCATTGCCCTAAATGTAAAAGGCCAAAAACTGATCTATTTCACGGGATCTGGCAGTGCCCAGAAAGCCAGAAATTCTGGGAAACTATGCGGGCACTTACAATGCATACCTGGGGAGTAGAAGTGAAAATGGATCCATTGATATGGATTTTCCATTATACGACCGATGGAAGGGAAGAAGGAGGAGATAAACAGGGCACAACAATACCAAGATTGTTTCACAGCATAGCTATGATCGGTAAAAAGGCCCTACTGCGCAAATGGCTCGAGGGTAGTGTCCCAATGGAGGAGGATGTGCTGGGGCAGATTAAAGTGCTGCTCAGAATTGAGCAGCTGGAAGCAGAAAGGAATAAGGATGAGCTGACGAGAAAATTTTTTAAAAAATGGAGGAAATTCATAGTACAATAATGTGGGGTCGCAGAAATAAGAAAAATAGTATCTCCCTTCATCAACACGGAATGGTATCTACTGGAAGATATTCAGGGTATATTGGGTATGTTGCGATTGAATCTACAGCAGAGTCACGTTGGCAGGGTGGGATGATCGTTTCAGAGAAAGGTGGCGAATATATGGGGACAAAAGGTAGAGGAGTTATGTGTTCTCTCAAGTCTGAAATGCGGTGTATATGTTAAAATGTTTGGGGGGGATAAATTGGGAGTAAAGAAAGGAAGGGTCAAGCTGAATGTGGGCGTACTGGAAAGATGAACCATTTTATGTAATATTGTTTAACCTGATGTAATGATTATGAAAACTGGAATAAAGTTTGTGTTTAAAAAAAAAAAAAATGTTATGCACCAGAAAGGCACAAAAAACAGTGCAGAGAAAGACCTGAATATGTGGAGCTGCATGTAGAGGATAAATTCCACGTGAGAATTTTGTCAGTGAAATAATCTACAAACAGTATAGTTTGAGGACCGCTAGTTAAGTGCCCTAAAACGTTTTGAAGTATGTTGAAACGACATCAATGGCTCTATGAAGGTTACGGGAGCCTGTAAGGGCACAAAGGTTCCAAAGCATTTCGATGGCTAATGTGCCTCCTTCATCAGGGTGCTTACCCACGCTATTCTAAGCCACTCGCCATCCACACTGCCCGACAGGATCATTATCTATACGGGGAGTGATCTTCAGTATCTTCGTAAGCAAGAGGCGGTCTGAACCCCTGTACAGCTCCAGTCAAGCCCTCACTGACGGATGCTTCAAGCATCAGCCCACCACTCCCCCAGCCCCACTGTAGCCTCCATTTGATCACCATCTTGGTTCCCTATCTCATCTCCCAGGCAGGTACCTATGATTCAAGCCTAGTTTGGTTTTAAGTACGGATTTGGCATTTATTGTCATACCTCAACATATTTCAAAACTTTTTAGGGAACATAACTAGAAGTCCTCAATCTATACCGTTTGTGTTGGGAAGCGAAGTACTCTGTTTTGTCTATCAACATTACTGTTTAGCGTCTGTGCTCGCTTTTGGCAAGGACTCTTTTTTTCGTGTCCATTTCCTCCTACCATTTGCACCACATCTGTGCTTGCATCCTGCAACCACTAAGCAGTGACGCACATCACTGATCGGCGTCCATGCTCACTTTTGGCCAGGACTTTTTTTTTTCCTGTCGGGACCCGAATTTGACCCAAACTTGACCCTGAATGCCGAACCCCATATAAGTTAATAGAGACTCGAACTTGTGTGCTGTAAAATGGTGGTAGTAAGAGGGAGGGCACTGAAAACGGAAGCAAAACGAAGGTAAGAACAGCTAAGCATGGTGGAGAATCTATAATGCAGTGGGGCTGTTTTGCTGTGTCCTGGTACTGGAGGCCCTGACCGTATCACAGGAATCATGAAATCAGAAAATTATCCTAAGATTTTAGAGCAAAATGTCCTACCCAGTGTAAGAAATCTTGAGTCAAAGATCATGGGTTTTTTAGTAAGACATTGACCCAAAGCACACATCCAAAAGTACACAGGAGTGGTTGAAAAATTAAAAATGGACTGTTTTAAAATGGCCAGCAATAAGTCCTGACCTCAATCCCATTAAAAATCTTTGGTGTGAGCTGAAATCTGCCATTGGGAAAAAGAACACTTATGCGGGCGTCACGCGAGACGATCTATCGTGCGATATGTCGTCAGGGTCACGGTTTTCGTGACGCACATCCGGCATCGTTTGCAACGTCGTTTCGTGTGACACCTCCGAGCGACGCTGAACGTTCGCAAATCGGTTACAAATCCTGAGTCTTGTACATGTCGCTTATTTTTAAAAAATCGTTTATTTTTCTTTGCGCCGGTTGTTCATCGTACCCGGGGCAGCACACATCGCTCCGTGTGACACCCCGGGAACGATGAACACAGCTTACCTGCGTCCCACGGCACCCGCCGGCTATGCGGAAGGAAGGAGGTGGATGTTTACGTCCCACTCATCTCCGCCCCTCCACTTCTATTGGCCGGCGGCTGTGTGACGTCGCCGTGACGCCGAACGTCCCTCCCCCTTTAGGAAGAGGATGTTTGCCGCCCACAGCAAGGTCGCTCAGCAGGTAAGTACGGTTTAACGACTTTGTGCGACACGGGCAGCGATTTGCCCGTGACGCACAAACGACGGGGGTGGGTACGATTGCTCGTGTGACGCCGGCATAATACTCAAGAGCTTGACCAAACTGCAAAGGAAGAGTGGGAGAAAATACCAACCGAGAAGTGCAAGAAGCTTATAGATGGCTACACGAAATGTTTGGAGGCTGTCATCCATGCCAAGGGTGTGCAACCAAGTATAAATTAAATGTGCAACCACGTATTAAGGTGCAGCCAAGTATTAATTAGGGGGGCCTTTATTAATGCACGTGCTGTTTATTCTGTTTCTTTGAAATTGCAAAGTTGACAAATACTGTTTTATTGTTCATTACTTTGGACCACTAATTAAAAAATCCTGAGGATATGACTTTGGTACATTTCCTTTTTTTCTGAAGATATTGTACAATCTATGAAAAAAATGAAGGCGTGCCAATAATGGTGAGCAGCACTGTATGTACTTACTGAGTGGATTTAGTTACCAACCATAAGACGCACCCTGGTTTTAGAGGAATAAAATAGGAAAATAAAATTTTAAGCAAAAAAATATGGTCATGACACACTGTTATGGGGCGAGGATCTGCTGCTGACACTATTATGGGGGTAATGTCCACAAATTCTCTACCTACTAAGGTACTCTATCCTGTAATGATCCTCCTGCTTTGTATATGATCCCCATCCTTGTATATATGTCCACCATCCTGGTATGTGCGCACATCCAGATACTGTAGATGCCCCCATCCAGGTATATGCCCACATCCTGATATGTGCCCCCATCCTGCTATATACCCCCATCCTGGTATATGGCCCGCATCCCGTGGCAGACAAAAAAATAAACATTTACACGCAGCATCGCTCGTCTTCCTGTCTGTGCCAGCAGCAGTGCCGCTGACCTGTGTGGAGCTGTGCACACAACGATGACATCATCGCTGTGCACACCACTGTCCAAACACATCAGCGGGCAGGCAGACAGGAGGACATTGGAATGATTATGTGCTGCCCCGGCACATACCGGTGTGCTTGGATCCGGGAGATATTCGAGGCTCAAGGGGTCCGAACCCGTGCTCGGCTCACACTTCTATCTTTTAAAGAGATATTTACAGGGGAGAATGTTCGTGACGCCACCTGCGGGTTGCGGTAATGGGAGTACCACCGCTGCCGGAGGGATTACCGGGGCAGATGGTGTGGGGGCAGCTAGGTGTCAATCCAGTCCCTCCATAGGTAGGGAAAGCCCCGGATTCTGGGTGGATGGATGTACAGGATTGGGAGGCAGGGAGCAGGGTATTCATGGTTGGTAGTCATTGTGCTGGATGATGTTGGTGCTGTTTTGGAAAGTCATTATACATACACACACTGCAGGTGAACCAAAAGTCCCAGAGTACCGCTGCCGCTCAGGAAGGGGAGCACGCCCAGGTATCCACTCCCAATGATATTGAGTTGGTAATCCGGAGCCTGCCTCCGTGCACAAATTTAGTGTTCGTTGTGACCCCACGGCGTGAAGCTGTTGGGGCCCCGCTGCCCTGATGTATGGCAGCTGTGCTCTTGATGGCTGACACACGGGACTTTTGTGGGTTGCTGTCCGTTTGGCAAACCCTATTCCGATCGTTGTGTTGCTGCCGTCAATCTCTGAGCTCTTGGGGAAAGTCCATAAAGTAACTGTCCTCCACAGGTTAATTATCAGGTTGTGTGAAGCTACTCCCTGATCTAGGGTCCTGTACCCCGCCGTGCTCGGTACTGGTCCGATTCTTGGGCCCTTGGTGTCGACAGCCTGGCCAGACTCTGTCACCTTTCTCAAGTCACTGCACTGCGACCGGTCACCGACTCCTCCGGTCCCGGACTACCGTCTGCAACCCAATCTAGTCCGACCTCCCAGGAGCTCCACCTCCCCAGCTCCTTACACTATGAGGGCTATGACTTTCCTAATCAAAAAAGGTCTGTGGAGCCTCTGTTAGGAGTCTCGACAGAGAAAATAGCCAGATATCTCTCCGGTAAGGACCTAGCCAAGGAGTGGCTCTTTTTAAGGAGACCATCATAACCACCATATTAAGTGGCCCTTTTAGTCAATATCCAACTCTTTGACAAGTTTAAAGATATGACAAGGGAAATACCAAGGCCAGGTATCCATCCACAGACAGCTGTTTCGGGGTATTGCCCCTCATCAGTTTGGAGTAGGAGTCTGGCTAGGTGGGAGCAATGCCTAGTAGATCAGCAAGACAAAACAATCACTGATCTCGGGGAGACCAGCCAGAGAAAACACTGCCGGCAGCCAGCAAAAGCGCTCAACACCGTGAAATCCTAGGTGCATTGCCCCAGGGAAGTATACAAATCAAAAAAGGTCCGTGGAGCGTCTTTTAGGAGTCTCGACAAAGAAAATAGCCAGATATCCCTATCTTCCCCACCACCAAGGTATACTGCTCACCTTCCCAGGCGTACCGGCTCCACTCTCCACACCGTCGGCAGCATAGATTTGCCACTTCTGGCCCTGGAGCTCGGTCGGGGTCCCCCCTCTCCAGGAGAACCGGATGCATCCGGATCCCTGCGGCACCGGCAGCTACTGGGGGTCCGCGCTGCAGCGGGACCATCATGTCGGCAGGCTCTTCCACTGCAGCAGCAACAGGACATGCCGGCTGTTCCGCAGCCGGGGTGGTGGCGGCCGGGTGCTCCGTATCGGGGTACGGGCCCGGTAATGCGGTCTGGTCAGTTCGGGAAGGGGAGGACACTGGAGGCATTGCGGCCTGATCTGGTCTGTCTGGTGGTAGGGCCGGAGGCGTTGCGGCCTGTTCTCCCTCCGCTGGGGCTGGGGACTCTGCTGCCGATGTTGGGGCTTGTGACTCGGCCATGACTTTAGCCGAGGGTGGAGGAGGTGGCGTGGCGCTTGCGGTGGCCGGGGGCATGCCGGATTCCGCGGCTGGGTAGGCCGGAGCTAGCGGAACTGGGCGTTCGCTTACCCGCTCCACGCACAGGGCATCTGATTTACGGGCCCGCACTGCCGCAGCCACACTCCTCATCTCGATCTTCCAGTCATTTAGGACGAATAAGAACTGGGTTCGCATCCTCCTGCAGAGCCGCTCGGTCTCCTCCTTAATCCATGCAGCAGTCCTGGGAACGGGACGAACTGGTGACCAGTCTCTCTGCTGCGCCATCTTGTCGCTGTCTGATGACCAGGAACTTGTTTGGGCAGAGTCCTGGAATCCCTGCGCCACTTCCACCTTTACATCTCCTTACGCCCCCTTGGTTTTTTGCAGACAGCTCTCCAGCTTCCGGCCGTGCTCTCTAGACAAGGGACGGGGCTTCGTTTTGCGCCCTTTTGCAGGGGTCATGGCGCAGTTGTTGTTTTTAGGTGACAAAATGGCGGCAAAGCAAATAAACAGTTCAGTTTTACACAGTTCTGTAAGGCGAATGTCACCCGGTTTAATGGATCCAGTCCTTATCCTGTTCACAGCGCCAAGAAAGATTAGGAGGTGTGCCGCCCCAGCGCATACCAGGGTGCTCGGATCCGAGGGATATTCGTGGTTCGTGCTCACACTTCTATCTTTTAAAGAGATATTTCCAGGGGAGAATGTTCGTGACGCTTCCTGCGGGTTGCGGTAATGGGAGTACCGCCACTGCTGGAGGGAGTACCGGGGCAGATGGTGTGGGGGCAGCTAGGTGTCAGTCCCTCTGCAGGTAGGGAAGGACCCGGACTCTGGGTGGATGGATGTGCAGGATTGGGAGGTTGGGAGGCAGGGAGCAGGGTACTCACGGTTGGTAGTCGTGGTGCTGGATGATGTTGGTGCAGTTTTGGAAAGTCATTACACACACACACTGCAGGTAAAACAAAAGTCCCAGAGTACCGCTGCCGCTCAGGAAGGGGAGCACGCCCAGGTATCCGCTCCCAATGATATTGCCTTGGTATTCCGGAGCCTGCCTCCATGCACAAATTTAGTGTTCGTTGTGGCCCCTTGGCGTGAAGAAGTTGGGGCCCCGCTGCCCTGATGTATGGCAGCTGTAATCTTGATGGCTGACATGCGGGACTTTTGTGGGTTGCTTTCCGTTTGGGAAACCCTGTCCCCCTCGTTGTGTTGCTGCTGTCAATCTCTGAGCTCTTGGGGAAAGTCCATAAAGTAACTGTCCTCCACAGGTTAATTATCAGGTTGCGTGAAGCGACTCCCTGATCTAGGGTCCTGTACCCCACCGTGCTTGGTACTGGTCCGATTCTTGGGCCCTTGGTGCCGACAGCCTGGCCAGACTCTGTCACCTTTCCCAAGTCACTGCGACTGGTCACCGACTCCTCCGGTCCCGGACTACCGTCTGCGACCCAATCTAGTCCGACCTCCCGGGAGCTCCAACTCCCCAGCCCCTCACACTATTAGGGCTCCTACCATCACTTCCTGGGAGCTTCAACTTCCAGTTCCTCTCACATTGAGAGTTACCACTCAACTACTGTCACTCCTCCCACCAGTCTGCCTGACCCCTAGGTGGGTGGCCCTTTCCCAGCTAGACCTACCCACTGGTTTGTCTGTCCACTCCTGGTGTGAGTGTGGATTGGGATTTGAATGCTGTTGTTGGCAATACCATTAGGTGGAACCTGGAACCAAGAGAGAGTAGGCCCTGCATCCTTTGTAGGGGGTGAAGTACCTTTGGCCCCCTGATATGCTCAGGGGCGCCACATTTATACTCACCTTTCCTCACTCCACGCAGCATCGCTCGTCTTCCTGTCTGTACCAGCAGCAGTGCCACTGACCTGTGTGGAGCCATGCGCACAGTGATGACGTCATCACTGTGCGCACTGCTCTTCACACACATCAGCGGGCCGGCAGACAGGAGGACATCGTGATGCTTCAGGGATCGGTGGCCGCTGAGTGTACTTATTCACTGCCTCCATGCTGATGATGATGCGCGGGGGGCAGTGAATATAGCCACACATGATCACTCCAGGCTGTTGTTGCCAGGGATGATAATGCGAGCCGGCTGTTAATTATACGCGCATCCCCTGCCCATCATCCCGCCCACCTGTCAGCGGCAGCTTGAGGACTGAGAGATGATGGGCGGGAGGATGCAGTGCATATTAAAAGAGACTAATGAGCAGGCCCATGTGGTCACGGTAAGCGCTGCTACAGCCTGCTCATGCTGCCGATGACGCACTGCACCACAGCACCCTCATTCCCCGTAGCATACATTCAGACTATAAAACGCACTCCCGACTTTCCCCCAACATTTGGGGGGAAAAAAGTGCGTCATATAGTCCGAAAATTACGGTAAATTTCTGACTCTGGTTCCAGCTTTAACTTAATGGGCCATTAGAATAGTGGGACGTTTTATAGAAGTTGGGGCAGAAATTAGGTTTACCACTTCCCGTGGCTGGGGGAAATATTTGATTAAGAGAAAAAAACTAAATACATAAGCATTTCTTGCCAGTCACAGCCCCTGCTGCTTTGGTGCTTATCTCTGGAATTTCTGTACTTGATAGCAGTGATAATTTGCCAAATATAAACATATGAGCGCTACTGTCCTCACAGTATACATGATGCAACGGTGATTTGTAATATCACACTCGTTCTCACAGCAGTCAAGTAGAACAAGATCGGAGGGCAGCGCTAAGGTGTTAGCCATGAAATGGCAAGAGATTCAACAGGCGAGTAATGTTTACATAATGTTTACCTCACATTCTCTGTTAACCCACTTTTTGCTTTGACAGCTCGAAAAATAAACACTTGAAAAATTAATATGCTATTCAAATTTCACAATTTCTGCAAACACTTCTCATACCTAATTGTACTTCTCATCCGTTATGCAAAAAAATGCATGTAGACAGACACCCTCTAATAGTACTCACTGACAGGCTTCTCCACTGAGGGGCTTACTACGAAATAGTGGTGACCGACGCTCTGACACATGAACATGATTCTGAATTCAACACTGAATTGGAAAACTGCTATAGATCCTGGTGGCCTGATATCATTGTCTACCGGTCTTTGCTCTGTGGTCTTTAGTAAGTATTTGGAATGTTTTCTCATTAATATCTTAGTGAATTATCAAATTTTGAAACATGATTTACGATTTTAATGTAAGGGTTTTTTTTATTAGATAGAAATGTTTTGCCACAGTATATTATTGAAAAGTAATAAAAGTGTTATTCTTGGCAGGTATAAGAGATCAGAGGGACTTCTGGCATTTTCAGACTTTCAATCATATGATCTTGGTGTGCCAGAAGACACATATGAAAACCATAGCATTATCCCAGCTGTATCCTCACTGCTTCACAGCAAAAATCTACCATATGGTCCTTTTAAACAGGATTCATCACAGACTATTAAGAAAATTAAAAGTCACCGAAGTTATGTTAAAGCTA
Source organism: Anomaloglossus baeobatrachus (assembly GCF_048569485.1). Lineage (NCBI taxonomy): Eukaryota > Metazoa > Chordata > Amphibia > Anura > Aromobatidae > Anomaloglossus > Anomaloglossus baeobatrachus. Next base: position 161,700 of record NW_027441973.1, on the reverse strand, counting down.
CTATAGGAAACAAGACATTTTCATGTTCAGAGTGTGGGAAATATTTTAATAGTCATTCAAGCCTTGTTTCACATAAGCGAGTGCAGACAGGAGAGAAGCCAAATCCATGACTAGAATGTGGGAAATATTTTAAAGCTAAATCAATTCGTTTTACACATCAAAGAACTCACACAAGGGAGAAGCCATTTTCATGTTCAGAATGTAGGAAATGTTTTGCACATAAATCAACTCATGTTACACATCAGAGAACTCACACAGGGGAGAAGCCATTTTCAAGTTCAGAATGTGTGAAATGTTTTACAAATAAATTCACTCCTCTTATACATCAGAGAAATCATACAGGGGAGAAGCCATTTTCATGTTCAGAATGTGGGATATGCTTTACAGAGAAAAAAAATTCTTATTAGACATCAGAACTCACACAGAGGAGAAGCCATTTTCATGTTCAGATTGTAGGAAATGTTTTGCAGATAAATCAACTCATGTTACACATCAGAGAACTCACACAGAGGAGAAGCCATTTTCATGTTCAGAATGTAGGAAATGTTTTGCAGATAAATCAACTCATGTTACACATCATAGAACTCACACAGAGGAGAAGCCATTATCATGTTCATAATGTAGGAAATGTTTTGCAGCTCATGTTAAACATCAGAGAGCTTGCACAGGGGAGAAGCCATTTTCATTTCAGAATGTGCAAAATGTTTTACAAAGAAATTCACTCCTCTTATACATCAGAGAAATCATACAGGGGAGAAGCTATTTTCATGTTCAGAATGTGGGATATGTTTTACAAGGAAATCCACTCTTATACATCAAAAAACTCATACAGGAGAGAAGCCATTTTAATGTTCAAAATGTAAGAAGCGTTTTGCAGATAAAGCAACTCTTGTTAAACATCAGAAAACTCATACATGGGAGAAGCCATTTTCATGTTCTGAATGTGGGAATTGTTTTGCAGAGAAAAGAACTCTTGTTAATCATCAGAGAGTTCACACAGTAATGAATTAATTTTCATGCTTAGAGTGGGGCCAAGATTTTAGTCAGATATGTCTTGTTATATATCAGAGAACTCACACTAGGGAGCAGCCATATTCATGTTCAAAAAATATCACAGAGAGAATAAGCCAAATCTATTTTGAGAATGTGGGAAATTATTGTTTTTTCAAAACAACATGGCTCACACATTTGACATCAAATTTTCATATCCAGTATGTGGGAAGTATTTTATTTGAAAATTAAATTCTATTTATCAGATATTAAGTCTTGCTACACATAAGTTAACTCACAACGGGGAGAAGCCATCTTCATGCTCTGAATTTTAGAAATAAATTTAGGCGTCATAAAACTTACAAAATAGCAATCTTTAGCCTGTTGTCACGCTCGCCGCTGGGTGATGGTACTGCAGCGAGCAGAAGTAGACCCACTGGACCACAGGGGGACCCTGTGCTTACTCTTTTAGTGGGAAGGGATTGACTAAGCGCCCACCACAAGGCAGATGCCAGGTGCTACTCCCAGGACAGGGACCGGGACTGTGGCAGCTGACACCCAGAGCAGGGGCGGACACAGGAGTGGACAGGGCTGGGTCTCCAGTGTAGACAGGGAACACAGGACCATAAGAATGGCAGAGGCAGATGGCATGGCCAGGGCTGACAGGCGGGGTCATAAGCTAGCTGACACAATTGGAGTGGCTGGGGCAGGAGGCATGGCTGGGATGTACAAGCACAGTCTCTGGTGTGGCAAGGGCCACAGAGATAGCTGAGGTTAGAAGGGACGGACAGGCAGGGACACTGACATGACAGGCACCAACAGGACTGAATGTATGGGACAAACAAGGGGACCTGACAACTAGCTAACCTAACCAGCGAAGCTAAGGCGTTGATCAGACAACTCCCCCAGTGAGAGCTTGCCCTAAATACCCAGTGCCTCTCAGCAATAAGCTGGGAGGTACTTCCTGGGAGTGGCGCGCTGGCCCTTTAAAAGAGGGGCAGCTGTGGCGTGCTTGGGCTTCATGCGCCACAGGGTATTTACACCACTTTTATGGGGTAATATCTATTCCGGGTCAGGAGGGGGTTAACCTGTCGGTGCCTTCACAAGACACACACAAACAACAGCAGGTGCTTACTCACAGGGGGTCGGACTAGGGCAGAAAGGGGAGTCAGCCATTACGAAGCATGGGACTTCCCCAGTCGCTAGATCAACCACTGGGGGCGGGCACCACATGAGGTAGAAGTAGGCGCAACCAACACACGAGAGTCAGAACCTTCCAGACCTTCCTGAGCACAGCTTGGGATAACACCTAGCTCTGACAACTGGAGTTAGTGTTTCTCTCTCTTCGTGGGTCCATGGCTTGGAGCAGGAGGCTCAGCCCGGGTTCCGGACAGCAGCTGAGGGACACATCACTAATTGACTTCCACGGGCACCGGCGGTGACCGCTGATGCATCCGGGATCGGCTGGAGCCCATCGTTGCAGAGATCGGCTCTGGGACAGCGCTTGAACAACCTGTGAGTAAAGAGACTTGGAACCGCAGCCCCTGCCTCATTTGCCGGTGCCCAGCGCTGCGGCGCCAACGGGGACTACCCCCATTTTCCATCATCCTCCCCGGGGTAATCCCGCTCCGTCTGTGGGGAGCAACACCATCCTGGCTGCACCCAACATTTGCCCCGGTGAGAGACTCTGCAGCGGCGGCCGCATACCTGGCCGCATACCACAGGTGGCGTCACGATCATCATATAGACTTTCCTAACCGTCACCCCCGTCCTCCACCTCCAACTACCACCATCACCCTCCACTTCTGCCTCCCATTCACCACCATCTTTCCCTTCCTGTGCGCCTCGGGGCAACGGAAACGGGCCAAGCCACCCAGTGACGATTCAGAGGATCTGCACCCCCGCCCTGGCTACGACTGGGTCAAAACACCTCCCCCGTTGGCATCACGAACAGAATATTCGTGCCCACAACCGTCAAGTACTGTGAGCCTATTGAACTTTCTATTTATGGACTGTGCGTGGCGTATTGGCAAAATCAGCAGACACCATTATTGCAAAGTGCGGGAACAGAGGGCGTGTCTTTGTGGGCGGAGCCTACAGCAAAAGGCATGAACAGGAGTTCCGCTGCAGAGCCAGTCAGCAAGCAAAGACTCAAAAGTAATAAAAGTATGTCCGCTAAGGAGGAAGCAGAGGTTGTCCATGCTGTAGTAGCCGCCGCTCCGGTGATACCGTGTATCATGCCATGTCTCCCCGGCATGACCTGGTTGTCACAAAGTTCGGTAGAGGCATGTAACCTGGCTGACTGGAAGAAGAAACTTTATAATCTATTCAGGGCATATCTCATACCCGAGGAAACCTGGCCGCTACTGATCCGAGACCATGAGAACCGACGACCTGCCACCATTGAACTGGCTTCCAGTGCTGACGACCTGCCCTGGTGACGACGCGGCAAGACCCATTGTCCCAAGTTCCTGATTGGTATGCTGCCGATGGGCAGCTCATTTGTTGCCGTTGTGGTAAAGCGGGATATTTTGCAAGAGGCTGTCCCATCAGTATCCAGAACCAGGGAGCCGGGACCGGTTTCCTAGTCCAGCCATCTCCACCAGAAGCAGCAGAAAAGAAAGAGTAATAGTAAATGTTTTATTGCATAAGAAAAAGTTAAAGTTAATGTTGATTTTCTATGCTGCATTTTGAAAATGTCTTGATGACTTGCTGACCTATTTGAAATGGTTGAAAATTTTTGAAATGTTTATTTGCGGTGTCTCCCATAAAAGGGAAGACATAAGGTTTTGGTTTAATGCATAACAAAAATGTGGTAATCTTTGTAAAATGTTGCAGCCCGGGAGTGCTGTCATTTGCCACCGGGGAAGGTGGCGCCCCTGAGCTTCAGGCGCCACAGGGTATTACTCCACTTTTATGGGGTAATATCTATCCTGGTTAAGGAGGGGATTAACCTGCCAATGCCTTCACAAAACACACACAAACAGCAGGTGATTACTCACAGGGGGTTGGACTAGGGCAGACAGGGGAGTCAGCCACAACGAAGGATGGGACTTCCCCAGTCAATAGGACAACCACTTGGGGCGGGCACCACATGAGGTAGAAGTAGGGAAAATAGGGATAGGGAGCGCACCACAATTGGAGAGTGACTTATAAAGGGTTGCTACAAGTGCAACAAGGAGCACACTGTGAAGCAAAGAGAAAAAAGATGTTGCACATAAATGAGCACAACCCAACATAGAAATATAAATAGAAAACCTTTATTGAACAATAGTTAAAAACAGTTAAAAAGCAAGGCTGCACAGCCAGTGACCCAAAGTAAAACGTAACCCCATGTGGTAATAAATACAAAAATACAGCCAATTCCTGCAACTCTTGAACCCCCCAGAAAAGGGTCATGCAACAGTACAATGAGCGCAATGGTATATTCTTGTAACAATAGCAAGGACAGTAAAAAGCACACACCAAAAGAGTCCCTGTCTGCTCTATAAGAAATATATATATACAATCCTAATAGTGATACTAGCAAATAAAGTACAATCACAATAATAGGAGAGCGAGCAGTAAGTATAGCCAAGGGGGCTAATGGGGGGAGGGTGAGAGTGAAGAAGCCCTACCAGATGGCTCCACCGGAGTAAGTACAGTGGCGAGGAATCCACGCAGTGGTGGAGCGAGGAGGGACAAGGATGGAAGCGCAGGTGCCAGAGGCAGGAAACCTGAGGAGGGTGAGCGGCTGTTTGGAAAGGTAGTGGGGCGGGTCACGGGGTGTGCAGCAACCCACACGTATCGCCGCACGCGACGGCTTCATCAGGGAAAGTGTAAAGGTGAGTAGTTCAAATAGGTTTATATAGGTCATTACAAACTAATAGTATAGTAATCACATGTAGGCGCCACCGGATCCATGGAGCAGGAAGTGCGCGCACATGCGCACTGACAGGCGGACGGCCAGCGAAGCAAGCCAAAAAAGACACAGTAACAGTGATTGCGCGGGATCAAACTGCAGCCAGGGGGCGCTAATCGTGCAAGGAGAATATAGAACATGGCCAGATGAACAGTCAAGTGCTGAGCATGTAAACACTGCAGTAAGGTCGGCGTCCTTAAGACACGTATTTTAAGTAAATATATTCACAATGTAACAATGTATGACATATGAACCCTTACGCTGCAGTTAGGTGAGCGATGTAGAAGCAGAGAGACATAAGATCAGAGAGACAAAAATTGACATGAGAGTCAACGCAGCAGAAAACATGAATTGTAAACACTAGTAAGGGCAAACTTACATTAGTATAAGCTATAGGCAAAAGAAGGGGGGGGGATACTCAGAGAATGTCTGTATCAATCTGCACACACGGTATATATGTATATATATATATATATATATATATATATATATATATATATATATATATATATATATATATATATATATATATATATATATATATATATATATATATATATATATCCGCATGTGAAGAAAAATGCACACAAGAGGCCCCGGGGCATGGGAATAAGAGGGCTGTAAGGGAGTATCAAAGATGGAAGCCAACCAAAAAATGACTGGAATACGTGAAGCCGCACGGCTCGAAACCAAAAGGACAAAAGGAATGGACCCTTCAGGGAGATGCGGGCGCCAAGGCCGATGCCCTGCACAAGTGGAACCCGTAAGGGATACATACATAAAGGACATACAAACATAGAAAACAAGTGCAAGCAGGCTGGCTGTCCACAGAAAGTAAATGATCAGTACCGGGACAATGTAAAATATGTACAAAATTGTAGAAGTAATTATGGAAGTTATTGAGAAATAACCATGTGCACACATGCACACAAACATACAAACATGCACCTGGACCCGTGGGAGTGTGCATGTGTGCGTGCATGTGTGCGTGCATGTGGTAAAAACACACTTGGGTACAAAAAGAGAGAGGGAAAGCAAAGTAATTGCATGCCCTCATAAAGAGCCAATTCAGATAATAGAAGGGGCTAAGTGTGATAATATATTATGATGCACATAAAGTAAAAAGGTACACACCAGCAACGGCGGGTAGAAGAAGGCAGCCAGGACCGGCGGAAGTGGCCAGTATAGATAAATTAGAGACACTATTATTGTCCATTATTATTGACCATATCATGCAGACCGGAACAGTGGTCAAGAAACAACAACAATCGCGGCAGGGGTCATAACGGACAAGGAACAGGCCGTCAAATAGTCCAAGAGTACATAACCAGAGATGGCTATTGTAACACAAAGGGCCCAACCGGTGCCAAAGGAACCGGCGGGATGAGGGGTCATAGTCTCTGAAAAAGAAAATATTAAAAATTGAGAATAGGGAAGATCCAACGGTGGTAGGTCAATTGTAGAATAAGTCTCACGATGTAGTTCATGTATGAAAAAAAGAGTTTCCAGTAGAAGGTCTTCCAGGAGATGGTCCAAGTTACTTCACGGAGAACCATCATGTCAGGGTGAGATTTTGAAACCTGAAAGTTATAGAGGACCTAAGAATTGTAAAGAGATAGACTTTATAATCAGTGACATGATAGTGATCCACAGCAGATTTATCCCAGATAGCCTGTAAACAGGAGTTCTTCATTTAGACCGACAGGAGCAACAGTGTGAAGATGGAAAATCCATTTGGATTCTTGTTGCAAAAGCCATTTTTTGCAAGAGCCACCCTGCCCGTTGCCAACAAACCTCTGTAGACCAACCACCCGAATACCTCGTGTGCTCCCCTGGTAATGGATCAAAAAATGGTTAGCAACAGAGGTGATAAACTTGCCTTTTTTAAGGTCGGAAGCCGCCAGATTGATGTTGAAGAAGTGCTTCTGAATCCTTTTCTGGCATTCTTGGGTGGTTTGTCTCATGTAGACCTTATTCAAGGGGCATAAAAATCAATAGATCATGTTTTTAGTCTTACAGTTGGTGTAGTTGGCAAGGGCATGCTCTTTAGAGTCTTGAGGATTTAGGAAGACATTGGGAGTGGGGTGCATGAAACTGCACACGTTGCAGTCCCCACAAGGAAACGACCCTCTGAGAATAATACCCCGATGGAGTCTGGTCACTGGTCTAACGAAATGGCTCCTGGAGATAAGATCTTTTAAACTGGGTGCCCTGCGTGCCGTGATCTGGGGGGATGGACCAATAACATCAGAAGTCTGTATATCCGTGGTCAGGACTGACCACCGATTACGTAGGATGTTTTTAATTCTGTCCCACTGGTCGTTGAAGGTAGTGATGAATTTAACCTTATCATCACTCCGCCTGGGAGTAGCAACAACCAGAGAGGCCTGTGACTCAGAAGCCGCACCTTGGTAGGCTTTGGATAGAACCCTTTTGGGGTATCCGCGGGCACGAAATCTGTTGTAAGCAGATTTGACTCATGTCGGAAGTCACTATCCTCAGAACAGATGTGTCTGACACGGAGATACTGACCCACAGGCACCCCATTTTTGATGTGTAGCAGATGGAAACTGTCATATTCCAAGAGACTGTTGGTCGCTGTCTTCTTCCGGAGCAGATTAGTAGACAAACCGTCATCCTTCACTGAAACTTGTAGATCCAGATACGACACACTGACGCAAGAACTGTTTTGGGTCAAAAAGATATTGAAAGCATTATTATTACACGATGAGACGAAGGCCCCACATTCATCCTCTGTGCCAAGCCATATGAAAAAGATGTCATCTATATACCGACACCAGTGGCGCACCAGACTTTGAAACTGTTCAGATGGATAAACAACCGTGGCTTCCCACCACCCTAAAAACAGGTTGGCGAAGGCGGGCGCGCAACGAGCACCCCTCGCCACAACAGAGACTTGTCTGTAAAAGCCACTGTCAAAAAGAAAGTAAATGTGTTTAAGCACGTAATCCAAACAGTCAATAAGAATGGAATCCTGCATGCGGTCCGAGTGTCCCTGTGCATCCAGAAAATATGTGACCGCATGCATTCCCTCCTTGTGCCTAATGTTGGAATAGAGGGACTCCACTTCGCAGGTGACCAGGAGGGCAGCCCGCGATGGGAGTCTGACTTTCTTACAGATGTTGATGAAGTGGGAAGTGTCTTGAACAAATGAGGGTAGTCTGGTTACCAGGGGTTGGAGAAAAACGTCAATATAAATACAGACTTTTTCACACAAGCTGCCAATGCTAGACACAATAGGCCTTCCTGGTGGTAGGGGGGTGGACTGAATTTTCGGCAACATGTAAAAAGTGGGGATGGTGGGATTCTCAACCCACATGTAGTTCCTCTCGTCAGTGGAAGTGGAGATGATACCCACACAGTATTCTTCGTTAAGAAGGCGGTGCAATTTGATGGTAAAGGGGCCGGTCGGGTCAGAGGGCAATTTGCTGTAATAAGCAGTGTTTGAGAGTTGCCTATGGGCCACTTCGAGATAGAGCACCATAGGCCAGACCACCACGTTGCCCCCTTTGTCCGCCTCTTTAATGACAAATTTATTATTGTTCCGTAATTTGTCTATGGCTCTCTTTTCTGCTACCGTCAAATTGGGAGCCCGTGGGTTGCCTGGTGTTAGTTCCAAAAAGTCTGCCTTGACTAATTAAAAAAATAGCCCCACAGCTGGTACTATGGTGAAAGAAGGACTGGTACAGGATTTATTCTTAAAAAGGAACTTACCTCTACCCATGTTGTTGCTATTTTCCTGTAAAGGCCCCATCACACTAAGCAACATCGCTAGCAACATCGCTGCTAACGAACAACTTTTGTGACGTAACAGCGATGTTGCTAGTGATGTCGCTGTGTGTGACATCCAGCAACAACCTGGCCCCTGCTGTGAGGTCGCTAGTTGTTGCTGAATGTCCTGGGCCATTTTTTAGTTGTTGCTGTCCCGCTGTGAAGCACAGATCGCTGTGTGTGACAGCGAGACAGCAACAACTAAATGTGCAGGCAGCAGGAGCCGGCTTCTGCGGAGGCTGGTAACCACAGTAAACATCGGGTAACCAAGAAGCCCTGTCCTTGGTTACCCGATATTTACCTTCGTTACCAGCCTCCGCCGCTCTCACTGTCAGTGCCGGCTCCTGCTCTGTGCACATGTAGCTGCAGGACACATCGGGTTAATTAACCCGATGTGTGCTGTAGCTAGGAGAGCATGGAGCCAGCGCTAAGCATTGTGCGCTGCTCCCTGCTCTGTGCACATTTAGCTGCAGCACACATCGGGTAATTAACCCGATGTGTGCTGTAACTAGGAGAGCAAGGAGCCAGCGCTAAGCGGTGTGCGCTGCTCCCTGCTCTGTGCACATGTAGCTGCAGCACATATCGGGTAATTAACCCGATGTGTGCTGTAACTAGGAGAGCAGGGAGCCGGCGCTCAGTGTGCGCTGCTCCCTGCTCTCTGCACGTGTAGCTGCGTGCACTGGTAACCAAGGTAAATATCGGGTTGGTTACCCGATATTTACCTTAGTTACCAAGCGCAGCATCTTCCACGCGGCGCTGGGGGCTGGTCACTGGTTGCTGGTGAGCTCACCAGCAACTCGTGTAGCGACGCTCCAGCGATCCCTGCCAGGTCAGGTTGCTGGTGGGATCGCTGGAGCGTCGCAGTGTGACATCTCACCAGCAACCTCCTAGCAACTTACCAGCGATCCCTATCGTTGTTGGGATCGCTGGTAAGTTGTTTAGTGTGACTGGACCTTAAGAGTCCTAACAGATCACGGAATGCCTGCTGTTCATCTGGTCTTAAGGTGTCAATGACCTCGGGTTTTTTGTACATGACCTGAAAAATGAGCCGCCTACAAAACAAATAAAGATCCTTGATCAGAGTGAACTTATCCAGGCTAAGGGTAGGGGAGAATGTGAGCTCTCTTTTAAGAACAGACAGTTCATGCAAAGTCAATACATGATCAGAAAGGTTAATTACCTAGAGGGTATTGTCCGTAACCTGGGATCCGGTATCCAAAACGGTCCCTATAAGTGTTGCTTCGGTCTCGCACCCTGGCACCCTGTTTGTGTTGCAGTATATATTTCCGGTTCCTGGTAGTTCTTCTTACGAAGACCCCTGCCCCGGCCCCCTCGTCTGGTCCTGTGTCTGGGTTGCTGCCAGTTGTAGACAAAAAAAATCACTGGAGCTAGCATCTTTAGGGGTGGCATATCCTTGAAGATTAACCGGGTGGGTCCTAGTTGGTCTTGTCTGGTGAGTATTTCCCTTATGTTTCCATCTGAAAATGGTTTTGTTATCAAAGTCGGAACGATCCCTTTGATATTTCTTGCATTTCTTATCAATGATGTCCTGCTCGTAGCAGTCAACAGATTCCATAAGTTTATTCTGAAATGCTGAAACCAAATGTTTGGTCATCAAGCTTGCTGAGTTTGGCCTCCAAGACCTTTAGTCTTGGAGGCCAAACTTGATAGTCTTGGTGGTAGCAAGCAGTGTTCTGTCATGTTCCAAAAGCATATTGATAAGTATGTTGGAACATTTAAGGAGACCCTGCTCCCAGGTATCCTGAAACGCCACCGAGGGTTCCCAGGCCGGAAAAATAGAGACTCTCAAGCCACGGGGCACTATGCCAGCCATGAGGTACTCCTCAAGGCTGCGGATATTCCACCACAGCCTAACCCTGGTCTTGTGTGCGAAAAGAAGATCTGATGTAAGTATGGTAAATTCATCAGATCCATGTGAGGGTAAACTCCCTGTGAGGATAACACTGCCAGATTGGGCCCGCCAAGCCGCCTCCCGAGCATCCCAATCCATGATACCAGGAAAGAACCAACGCTCATACAGTGGTGACAAATATATTATTCAATTCCAAAAAGTGCCTCAATAAGCACTGTGCAGCTCCCAGAAAGGCAACCCCAAAGAAGGAGCCAAAAAACTGCAGGGAAAATAGGGATAGGGAGCGCACCACAATTGGAGAGTGACTTATAAAGGGGTGCTACAAGTGCAACAAGGAGCACACTGTGAAGCAAAGAGAAAAAAGATGTTGCACATAAATGAGCACAACCCAAGATAGAAATATAAATAGAAAACCTTTATTGAACAATAGTTAAAAACAGTTAAAAAGCAAGGCTGAACAGCCAGTGACCCAAAGTAAAAGGTAACCCCATGTGGTAATAAATACAAAAATACAGCCAATTCCTGCAACTCTTGAACCCCCCAGAAAAGGGTCATGCAACAGTACAAAGAGCGCAATGGTACATTCTTGTAACAATAGCAAGGACAGTTAAAAGCACACACCAAAAGAGTCCCTGTCTGCTCTATAAGAAATATATATATACAATCCTAATAGTGATACTAGCAAATAAAGTACAATCACAATAATAGGAGAGCGAACAGTAAGTATAGCCAAGGGGGCTAATGGGGGAAGGGTGAGAGTGAAGAAGCCCTACCAGATGGCTCCACCGGAGTAAGTACAGTGGCGAGGAATCCACGCAGTGGTGGATCGAGGAGGGACAAGGATGGAAGCGCAGGTGCCAGAGGCAGGAAACCTGAGGAGGGTGAGTGGCTGTTTGGAAAGGTAGAAGTAGGCGCAACCAACACACGAGAGTAAGAACCGTCTGGACCTTCCTGAGCACAGCTTGGGATAACACCTAGCACTGACAACTGGAGTTAGTGTTTCTCTCTCTTCGTGGACCTGTGGCTTGGAGCAGGAGGCTCAGCCCGGGTTCCGGACAGCAGCTGAGGGATACTTCATTAACTGACTTGCACTGGCACCGTCGGTGACCGCTGACGGATCCGGGATCGGCAGGAGCCCATCGCTGCAGAGATCAGCACTCTGGGGCAGTGCTTGAACAACCTGTGAGTAAAGAGACTTGGAACCGCAGCTCCTGCCTCTGCCTCTCCTTTAACCAGTACCGACGCTCAGTGCTGTGGTGCCAGCGGGGACTACCACCACCCTCGTCCTACGCCATTCCCCTTGGGTAATCCCGCTCCGCCTGTGGGGAGCGACATCATCCCGGCTGCACTTAACATCTGCCCATATATGGATCACCTATTATATACTGGTTGGGAACCTTTTTCAACTGGGGTCCATTCTCCGCGGTGTTTGCCTTTTTTTTTTCCCAAAAGGGTAAAATAATAAAAAAAACCTTTGCTCTCTGATACAACCTTGATGATGCGACTTTTATGCATTTAGTATACTTACTATACATCATAGTTATATAACCCTGATAATGGATTGTGGTATATTGCATATAAGACATTAATATGCGAGATGTTTTTTGAATATGTTTTAATGATTATGGATAATTGATTGTTATATTCATCTTTTGTCACCTTATATTGGGAGTATTCATATCTCTGTTTTAAAAATATGTATGTTATGTCATTTATGTTTTATGTTGTCTACACTGGCTGTTTTTTCCTCTTACTTTGTTTTGATTCTCCTACCATTACCATATCAGGAGCTGCCTTGGAGCATTGCACGCGTGTTTCTGATTTTTGGAGGAGGGAGAACTCAACAAAAGGAAGCTGGTTGCATTCAAAGTCAGAACATGATTAAGACCTGAGGCGTCGAAACGCGTTGTTCTGCTGTCATCCGACTGATATGCTGTACCTGCTGGAATTTTAATATGCATTGGCACAATAAAATGGATTTTTAATTTTCACCTTCCTGGCGCTGGAACTCTTTTCCTTTTCTATTATTGATTGACTGCCAAGTCAAATCCGTGCGCAGGATCTGGTACACACCAGCAAGGCAGTATGGGGAGCTGGATTACCCCCTTTCCCTCTGCAGTCCAAAATTTTGGAACGTTTCACGGATTTCAAAGCAAGGCACACGGCATCTACTGATGGGGTAAAAACCCTGTTCGTGACGCCAGGTTTTGTGTTGTCGCGGACAGGTGCTGCCTCTGCTGCGGCAACCGGGCCTGCTCGAGTGGCGCTTGGGTCCGGGATCGTGTCTGGGGCTCGAGTGGTGACCGGACCCGGGGCTCGCGCAACCGCCCATCCACACACACAGTGAAAGAGGGGGTATTTACAGGGGAGATTGTCGGTGACACCACCCGTGGGTTGCGGTGATGGGATGGTGGCACCGCCGCTGTCTCTCAGGGCCGCCGTCCGGGGCCGATCATGTAGGGGGCAGCAAGGTGGTTCCCCCTCCACGAGTAGGGGTTGTCTGTAGTCCTGGGGCCAGGTGTGGGTAAGAAGCAGGGCTGGGGAGTTGTCGGCAGGTTGGACCGGGTGACACCGGTGTACTCACAATTATGAATGATCCACACAGAGTACGTACTGTAAACCAAGGCCGGATGCCGGTTGCCTCTGGAGGGGTGTGCTGGTCCCGAAAACAGGGGTTGACAATGTAGGGGCCCTTCCTCCTGCACTTGTGTCTTTTGGTGTGTGGATTAACCCCGCTTGGAATGAGAAAAATCCGCTCCCCTGCATCTTTGGACGCAGAGGGAGCTGTTGCCCGCAGACGCTGACCCGTGGGACTTCAGTGGGTTCTTGGCAGACACCCTGTCTCCCGTGTTGGGCTTCCGGGCTGCCGGTCTGCTCTATCTGGGCTTCTCTCCTCGGGAACAAGGCCTGGTACCTTGTCCTGCTGGTCAATTAACAAGGGGCTTGAAGCTTGCCTCGTCCTAGGGTCCAGGTACCCCGCCCGTGCACGGTCTCTGGACCAGATTCCCTCCGTCGGTACTGGCGGGCTACGACCCTGCCCCGGTCCACTTCGGGTTTCCCGCGACCAAGACGCGGTCTCCTATGGCCCTACAGAGCCGTCTGCCACCTAGTCGGTCCTCCCGTGATCCCAGGGCTCCAACCCTGACCCCACTGCACTCTGACTTCCACTCAACTCCAACCTCCACACTTCACCGACTGAGCTTCCAAACTCCACTGACTGACTGACTGTTCCCACCCCCTGTCACCTCAAGACCCCTAGGTGGGCGTTCCCATCCGCCTGGTCCCGCCAACTGGTTTGTCCAGTGAGTCATGGGGGGGCGACTAGAATTTGTGGCTGATGTTCCCCTGTGTGTGTGATGTGTGGTGTTAACACCCAAGGAGGAGGAGATTCCTGTACCCCTTGGTGGGGGGGGGTACAGTCATCGGTGACTACCTGGTTTTGCCAGGGCGTCACATATTACCTGTTTGAAAGTAACGCCAATCACCCTTACTGTAGTACAGCACTTTAATTGTGACCAGATGATTCTCAAAAACTGCAATATCGCTAAAGCTTACTAGCTGACTCTCGGGGATGCTCAGGGCTGTGTGGATGCTTTTAGCGTGGCTCAATAAAACGACGTCACTGACGTCTGTGTCAGCCATCAGTGCACACACACTAACAGCAAAACACAGATTTGTGCTGTAGTTGTTAAAGTCGTATAGCCAGCGTCTCTTTTGTTTAATGATCTGGCTGCTCGCTATAGATTTCAACCATCTTTTCACACACCCGCGTCTGTTTTTAATAATTGTCACGAGTAATTTCAGGGAATTGGATGCTATGCATTCTGCATTACTTTGCAGAACACGAGCAACAGAATTTAAAAATGATTCAGAACTAAAATCCTCCCGTGTTTGTTTTGTAGTGAAAATAGAGTCTAAGGCAGGGTTCCCCAACTCCAGTCCTCGAGGGCCGCCAACAGTGCATGTTTTCAGGATTTCCTTAGCATTGCATGGGTGTTGGAATCATCAACTGTGCAGGTGATTAAATTATCACCTGTGCAATACTAAGGAAATCCTGAAAACATGCACTGTTGGCGGCCCTTGAGGACTGGAATTGGGGACCCATGGTCTAAGGTGTCACTGCCTTCAAGTCTTAACTGAACAAAGTCACCAAGCTCAATGTCTCTGATGATTCTGTCCAGTAATGATTGAATGGAATCATGGACAACATTCAGGGCCTCTACAAATGAATGTATTTCGCTCTAAATTTACAAATTTAAAATGACCGCTATGCATGCGTGTGTTGAAATTGCGGAGCTGTCTTTCATGGTGATAAAAATAGTGTAAAACGACAGGATTACCAGTGACCCATACATTATCGCTACTAGCATTAACGCCCTGTACATTACTACCTTCAGCATTATCAGCAACATCACCAGCGCCAACATGGTCATGTACATTTTCAGCATGTGTTTCAATATATGAGTCGCTTTGTGAACTTGGAAACGCAATGTTGCTGTCATCTACAGCTATATTTTGGGATGGTAAAGACTGGTTTGGGTGGTTTATCGGGGCCTGTGGATCTTGTGTAGTTATTGTGGCCTCTTTGCACCTTCTCTCAGCTAGTGAGTGTCTAGCATTCATTAATAGCTTTACAGCTCGTTTTATAACTCTAGACCTATTAGACCTATGTAACGTAATTTTAGGCAATTTATGCATTCCATATCCAACAATTTTTAGTCAAATCGATTTATTTGAATCATCAGATGGTACATCTCCATACTGCTTTGTGAAAGCATGTAGCTCGGCAACATTTTCACGTGTTGGGGGTGCTGATAATAACCTATCATAGGTATCACAGAAAAAAATCTGGCAACGTACATTTCTGTATTCAACGTACTTTGCCGCCATTTTAATTTCTTCTCCGTACCAACCAATGGAACCTATGCATGTTTCCGCTGCGTTAAGTTTTTGTTTTTTACTTTTACTATGTCCTGAACGTCGCCTCTTCAAGGGCTTCACAATATTAAAATCATGACGCACAGTCTTACCATCAGCTAACTGGTCGATTTCTCTATCGAGTGCTTCCCGATCCGCTTGAGTCTTGCGAGTTGTTGGTATGCTCTGTGTTGTTGGCGCAACACATTCTGCTTGTATCAGGTCAATCGTGGTTGTGCTCTGTGTTATTGTGGGTTATGGTGTTGTTGTGTGGCGCCCCAGGACCTGGTCGCCACAACAGCATTGCCCTCCCAAAAGGGTTAATGCTGAGCCTGGAGGTAATTGGGAGATCTATTGGCCAGTAAGTTAACACTCAACACAGTTCTCCCTCCGGCCAGCAGGGGGAGCTCTGAACCTGGAACTTCAGGGAGCATTCCTTAAGTCTGGCTGGAAGGAGGAAGTGGTGGTTAGTCTGGAGACAGAAGTGAAAGAGTGCAGACGCAGAGTAGTGCTGCCTTGTAAACTGGGGCCTAGAGCTGGAATAGCTTGGCCCAGTGAAGCAAGGGGAGCAGAGAGGCACAGCAGGGACTCGGACATCGGAGTCTGTAGTTGCCAGGGCATAAAATCCATCCCTGGTAGCTGAATCCGGAGGGCAGGAGAGCTGTAAGCCCCCTGTCCCAGAAGCAATCTGAAGGTACAGCTGCATCCCAAGGGCCCGGTGTAGACTCCAGCAGAGAAGCACCAGAGAGGGCCTGCGCAGTCTACCACACAGAAAAGGGGACGAACAACAAGTCCCAGCAGCAAGAGGGCAATTGCAAACCCAAAGTGCAGTGTCCTAACACAGCAGAGAAAGATTAAGGAGTAGGCCTCATACTCAACTGGCCAAAGATCACCCCAGGCACTTCCAGGCCGGCCGGACCATCTTTACCATCTGTGACGGTCTCCCTGGACTAAGTTTCTGCCGAGTAAAAGAGGAGAAGGTAAAGAGACTACTGTTTGTGCCTGTTTCTTTCATTGCTTGTCGGCCCTGCACCGTGTTAGTCACGCAGCACCATAGACTTCCACAAACACCAACCGTGCCCCGGGCATTGCTCCACCTGTGGGGAGCAGTACTACCATTGCTGCCATAACATCATCCCGGTGGCCTCACACAGCAGCGGCGGCTTAATAGCCGCATACCACAGGTGGCGTCACGAACACAAACTTTAATTCAAGCCACATATTCAACTGACACCCACCAGGGCCACGGAGCCGGGCCCAGCCACCACTGACTACCACCGGACTAGTCCGGCACCGGGTGTCCCATAGCCCTGGGGTGGGCGAGTCAACTTTGGCGTCACGAACAGGATTTCGTGCCCGGTCACACCGGGTACTGTGCGCCTGAAGAACTGTGTAAAAGACTGTGTACTGGTTGTAAATTGCCGCCGCCATTAGCCGCGCCGAGCGCAGGAAGAAGGGGGGCGTGCCTGACAAAGAGCGCGAAGGGAGCGCGCCATCAGAGCAGAGCGCTGTTAACCCCGCACGACCCGGAAGAAAATTTGAAAAGTGAACGGAGCCTGGTAAGGTTCACTAAGGGGGAGGAAGATGTCCGACTCCGAGGGAGAGCAGGTGGCTGCCATCGCCCAGGGCGCCGCAGCACCGGCCGAAGTAGTCCCAGTCGCCGTCGCCCCAGCCCCCACTGTAGCGCCGGTAATGCCGATCACCATGCCGTACATACCAGGAGCAGAATGGCTGCCGCAGTACTCCGGGGAGTCCCATACCTTGAGTGACTTCAGAGAAAGCCTGCACAGCTTGTTCCGGGTGTATCCGCTGACTGAGAGCCAGAAGGTGGGCATAGTAATGGGGCAGCTAGCCGGCGCAGCCCAGCGTGAAGCGAAGTCCTGGCCTGATACAGATAAAGGGACAGCAGCCCAGATACTGGCCAAGCTAAAGAGTACTTTTGACACCCGCACCGCAGCAGAGATAAAGATGAGATTCTTTGGGTGCAAACAGCGGGCCACAGACAGCATAAGGAACTATGCCTTAAACTTGCAGGAGGCCCTGAAAGCAGTTAAACAGGTGGACCCAGAGAGTGTACGTGAAGAAGACAAACTCCTAACTGAGCAGTTCATAGAGGGGCTCCTGTCAGATGCCCACAGGACCCAGCTGCGTATCATGGTCCTGCAGAACCCTGCTCTGGACTTTGCCAAGTTTAAGGACCAGGCCATCAGGGTACTGAGAGAATCTACACCGAATGACCCAGTACCCCTCCGGCCTCTTGCTATCACGTACCCTGGGGTGGTGCCTGCAACACGAGCCACTGCAGGGGCTGAGGCGCAGTCCCTGGATAAGGATCCCACTGCAGAGCTCAGACAGCAGGTCCAGGAGCTGACCAAGACTGTAGCTGCCCTTGCCAAGACCGTGCAGTCTCTACAAATGACCCCCTCGCCTGCAAAAATCGAGTTGGCCTCCAGCCCAGAAGACGTCCCATGGATGCGACAGAGGAGGATTCCGCCGACCCGAGGCAGAGACACAGACCGGTATGATTCAACAGGACAACCGATCTGCCGCCACTGCAACCAGGCGGGCCACATTGCACGACGCTGTCCTTTAAACGGGCCGAGCCTGGGGCCAGGAGCCAACCCCCAGGTGTAAGGAAGCCCGGCTCAAACCCCAGCCGCAGCAAGTATGTGGGAGGACGCCCGGTCCTTCCCATTGTGCTGGATGGGATCCCTTTGAATGCCCTCCTGGATACGGGGTCCCAGGTAACAACCATCCCCCACAAACTGTACAAAAGATATTGGGCTGATTCAGACATTGACCATGGCCCAGATGATGATTTAACGATTGTGGCCAGTAATGGTCAGCCCTTACCTCAAATTGGGTACAAAGAAGTAACCATTAAAGTGGGGCGGGTGGAATTGCCATGTCAGGGGATGATAATTGTAGATATAGATCGCAAAGAATCTGACCCACTGCTAACCATTGGTACAAATGTGATAGAAAATTGTATTGCCGAAGTGATAATTTTGTTGCAACAGGCGTCTGAAACTGCCAGCTCCGGGCAGCAGCGTGCCCTACAGAGGGAGATCAGAGCCCTGATGAGGAGGCAGCAAGTAGAGCTAGCCGGAGGAGAAATTGGCAGTGTGAGGGTAAGTGACCCCCTCCCCATTGTAATACCCCCAAGAAGTGAAATGTTGATATGGTGTCGGGCAGCAATAGGCCTCAAGGGTCAGGATTACCATGCCTTGGTAGAACCAGTGTATTCAGACAGTAGGCCTGGAGTCCTGATAGCCAGAGGGGTAGCGGACGTCCGCAAGGGGAGAGTGCCCGTCCGTGTCCAGAATTGTGGGGAGGAGGAGGCCAAATTGCCCCGGTACGCCACTGTAGCAAAACTGTACACTGTCAGTAACAATACCATTAAAGCAGTGGAACCCTTGATCCCGTCCGACCAGGCGGAAGACAATGGCTCCAAGGGGCAGCCGGAAGACTGGTGCCAAAAATTACATGTAGGCACCGACTCCACCCCCTCGCACCAAAAGCATGGGGTTTACCGGGTGGTACAGGAGTACGAGCGGGTCTTCAGCAAACACCCCCTAGATTTTGGGCAGGTGAAAGGGGTTAAACATCAAATCCCCACGGGTGATCATCATCCCATTAAAGAGAGATACCGCCCTGTACCCCCCGCACAGTATCAGTGTGCCAAGGAAATGTTACGGGAAATGAAGGAGGCTGGGGTTATCAGAGATAGTTGTAGCCCCTGGGCAGCTCCACTAGTGCTCGTAAAGAAAAAAGATGGTACAATGAGAATGTGTGTAGATTACAGGCAAATTAACCGCATTACACATAAAGATGCTTATCCACTGCCCAGAATAGAGGAGTCACTAACAGCCTTAAAGTCAGCTAACTATTTCTCCACCTTGGATCTCACCAGTGGGTATTGGCAGGTTCCCGTGGCAGAGGCGGACAAGGAGAAGACTGCATTCACGACACCAATGGGCCTCTGTGAGTTCAATTGTATGCCATTCGGGCTCTGCAACGCCCCAGGGACATTCCAAAGGTTGATGGAGTGCTGCTTGGGCCACCACAACTTTGAAACCGTGCTGTTGTACCTGGATGACGTAATAGTCTACTCCAAGACTTATGAGGACCACCTGAAGCACTTAGCAGAAGTGTTTGAATCCTTGTCGAAATATGGCCTGAAGATCAAGCCGTCCAAATGTCACCTCTTGAAGCCAAAGGTACAGTACCTGGGTCATGTGGTCAGCGCAGAAGGTGTGGCACCTGATCCGGAGAAAGTCACTGTAATCAAGGACTGGCCAAGACCCACCACAGTGAAGGAGGTGCGGCAGTTCCTTGGACTGGTGGGCTACTACCGAAGGTTCATTGATGGTTTCACCAAGATAGCAGCGCCCCTTCAAGATCTCCTGGTGGGCCAGCCAAAGCAGGCTAAGAAGCAGAGCCCTCCATTTGAATGGAGCAGCCAACTGGAAACATCCTTTGTCCGGCTGAAAGGGGCTTTCACGGGAGAAGAAATTCTGGCCTACCCTGACTACAGCCAACCGTTTGTACTGTATACAGACGCCAGCAACGTGGGACTGGGAGCAGTTCTGTCCCAGGTACAGGGAGGCAGAGAGAGGGTGATAGCGTACGCCAGTAGGAAGCTTCGGCCCACAGAAAGGAATCCAGAAAACTACAGTTCCTTCAAGCTGGAGTTCCTCGCTATTGTTTGGGCAGTGACTGAACGCTTCAAGCACTATCTGGCATCGGCCAAGTTCACCATCTTCACGGACAACAATCCGTTGACACACCTGGCAACAGCCAAGTTAGGTGCGATGGAACAGCGATGGATGGCCCGGCTGTCTAACTTTGACTTTACCATCAAGTATCGGGCTGGCAAGAAGAATAACAATGCTGATGCGCTGTCCAGAATGCCTCACTTGCCCGAGTCTGGAGAAGACATGGATGAACTCGAAGAGATAGAGTTACCGGCTTTCCATCACCAAGGTGTGTCCCAGTGTGAGCATGCTGTGGGAGTGAAGCGCTCAAGCCAGCACGGGGTCTCGGTCAACCCCTTACTCCACCATAATTGGGAAGAAACACAGAACGGTGACCCGGCCGTGCGATTGGTCAAAGAGAAGCTAGCGCAAGCTGAGACCCATCTTGGCCCAGACGCTCCAGAGGAAGCCCAGCAGCTGTGGAAGGAGAGGGGACGACTGTTCACCTACCAAGGCAAGCTCTGCAAGAGATATGTCAACTATCGAACAAATGAACTTGTCTGGCAGATAGTGGTTCCGCAGAGAGATGCTCCAATGGTCCTAGCAGCGTATCATGATAACGCAGGACACTTCGGGTGGAAGAAGTTGGAGGCCCTACTCCGTGATCGGTTCTATTGGGTGCACATGAGAAAGATGATCGAGAAGTGGTGCCGAGACTGTGGCCCGTGTAACCTGAGGCGGAAAGACGATGCCAGCCAAAGGTCTCCCTTGCAGCCAATTGTCACAAAGCAGCCCCTGGAGTTGGTGGCCCTGGACCACGTGAAGTTAACACCAAGCCGGTCAGGCTATGTGTACGCCCTCACCATTGTGGACCATTACTCTCGTTTCCTGGTAGTAGTGCCTGTGAAGGACCAGACAGCCAGGACAGCAGCTAGAGCGTTCCAGGCATCCTTTTGCCGACCTCACGGCTATCCGGAAAGGGTACTGACTGATCAGGGTCCTGCATTCGAGGCTGAAGTGTTCCAAGAGTTCTGTAACATGTACGGTTGTAAGAAAATCCGAACCACACCGTACCACCCCCAAACCAATGGACTGTGCGAGAAAATGAACCATGTGGTTATTGATATGCTGAAGACCCTACCGCTGGAGGAAAGGAACCAATGGCCAGAAAAGTTGCCAGATCTGGTAGACCTGTACAACCACATCCCAGTGAATTCGACCAACTGCAGCCCCGCTTACCTGATGCGAGCCAGACCAGGCAAGTTGCCTGTAGACTTTGAGATGGGGACTGTGTCACCTGAGGCGGTTCAAGAAATAGAGGATTGGGATACAGAACGGCAGCAGCGGTACCGTAAGGTCCAGGAGTGCGTAGAGAGGAGCCTGTCTCAAGCAAGAACGAGACAAGAACAGCATTACAATCAAACAGCCCCAGCAACTCCCTTAGCACCTGGAGAACAAGTCCTCAAGAAGAAGCGGAAGGCGCATAAATTGGATGATCAGTGGGAAAGCGAGCCCTACACCATTATCCCCTCCAACTTTGACAATAGTAAGGTATGCCTCATAAGCAAAGATGAAGGCAAGACCTATCAAGCAATTTCCCGAGACCGCCTGAAAGCGTGCCCTGAACGGTGCAGAATCCAAAGAGAAATGGAAGGAGTACAAGGAAGTCCCCAAAGTCAAGAGAAAGAAGGGGAGATGATTCAAACCATCCTTGGAAAGTTCCCCAAAACTTGGACCCGAATAAACAATGCCATAGTGGTACCAGTTTTGACGTTTCCGCAGTTGGTCGAGCCAGAAACGGAAAAGGTTCCGGATCCACCTAAAGAATCGTCCGCTCCAGCACGAGATGACACGCCAGCAGTGGAACAGGAGGATCAACCCCCTGTCAGTGGTGAACCTGTCATACCCTTGGCGACTCTTAGATTACAAAGGCAACCATCACGCTTACCTATGGGGGTTAGGCCCACCTGTAGCGCTGAGATAGAAGACGCACCACGTAGTCAGGGGCAAACACCAGAGCTACGTAGGTCCCAGCGCAGCACTCGGGGACAACCCCCTCTAAGGTATAGGGAGTCAACTGTATAAGGGAAAGAGTACTTATTAGAATGTAAATAGTTATGCAAAATGTCTGTCATGTTGTGTACAAAATGTTTTCTTTTTCTTTGATTGCGAAAATGGACAATTGGGCCACTGGACTATGGGTGGCCAACACCTAAATTGTTCATAGTTAGCACCAGTGTGCTCAACACCCCTGAAGAAAAACCCGTCCGGCGTGCATAGAGTGGGGTCATCAATGCTCTGACGCACGCCCAGAGCCTACGTTGGGGGTTTGAACGCGGCGGGTCCCCCATGGAGCAGTGTAATGGACACCCGGCAGGGAGCCACACTGGACTCTTATAGTAATGTTTAAGGTTGTAACGTTAAAGTATTTGCGCCTCCCATAATGGGATGAAATGTTCTAACATGTCATGTTTGTTTCTACAGTCCGGGAGTACTGAATTTAACTAAGGGGGAGTGTGGCGCCCCAGGACCTGGTCGCCACAACAGCATTGCCCTCCCAAAAGGGTTAATGCTGAGCCTGGAGGTAATTGGGAGATCTATTGGCCAGTAAGTTAACACTCAACACAGTTCTCCCTCCGGCCAGCAGAGGGAGCTCTGAACCTGGAACTTCAGGGAGCATTCCTTAAGTCTGGCTGGAAGGAGGAAGTGGTGGTTAGTCTGGAGACAGAAGTGAAAGAGTGCAGACGCAGAGTAGTGCTGCCTTGTAAACTGGGGCCTAGAGCTGGAATAGCTTGGCCCAGTGAAGCAAGGGGAGCAGAGAGGCACAGCAGGGACTCGGACATCGGAGTCTGTAGTTGCCAGGGCATAAAATCCATCCCTGGTAGCTGAATCCGGAGGGCAGGAGAGCTGTAAGCCCCCTGTCCCAGAAGCAATCTGAAGGTACAGCTGCATCCCAAGGGCCCGGTGTAGACTCCAGCAGAGAAGCACCAGAGAGGGCCTGCGCAGTCTACCACACAGAAAAGGGGACGAACAACAAGTCCCAGCAGCAAGAGGGCAATTGCAAACCCAAAGTGCAGTGTCCTAACACAGCAGAGAAAGATTAAGGAGTAGGCCTCATACTCAACTGGCCAAAGATCACCCCAGGCACTTCCAGGCCGGCCGGACCATCTTTACCATCTGTGACGGTCTCCCTGGACTAAGTTTCTGCCGAGTAAAAGAGGAGAAGGTAAAGAGACTACTGTTTGTGCCTGTTTCTTTCATTGCTTGTCGGCCCTGCACCGTGTTAGTCACGCAGCACCATAGACTTCCACAAACACCAACCGTGCCCCGGGCATTGCTCCACCTGTGGGGAGCAGTACTACCATTGCTGCCATAACATCATCCCGGTGGCCTCACACAGCAGCGGCGGCTTAATAGCCGCATACCACAGGTGGCGTCACGAACACAAACTTTAATTCAAGCCACATATTCAACTGACACCCACCAGGGCCACGGAGCCGGGCCCAGCCACCACTGACTACCACCGGACTAGTCCGGCACCGGGTGTCCCATAGCCCTGGGGTGGGCGAGTCAGTTGCGGTCTTGATTAAGCGTTGCTCGAATTTACGGGGCATCGGTATTGGACATGTCTTTTCACGATGTTTGGCTGGCACAGCGCTTCCTTCTTGTCCTTCCACACAAAGCGGTGATAGAGGATGTGTTCACACACTCCTGTTAGTCGCGTTTACTTCGACTCGCACTGTAGTACTGTTAGCATCATGCTCCGCTAGTGGTTGTAGAACCGCACTAGCTGTTTTTTTCTGGACAGCGTGTGTAGCTAAAAGAAAAGTTATAGTTGTGTCAGAAACATGTGAAACAATGTGAAGATTGCATGTATAAAGACTGTATACACAAATATCTAAATACATACTTACAGCTGTGAGGCGGTGAAGTGATAGTCGATGTCACCATATTAGTTGCTGCAGCAGCGGCTGCTGTTGTGGGAATACTTGCTTTCCTAGGTTAGGTGGGTGTATTTTCTTTTGAAAATAAGCTTTTCTTCCACATCAGTTTATGGTCTATGAATAAAATATATAACCATTAGTCTGTGGCAAAAATTCATTTCTTTTGCTCACGACCATTACTGAGTACTCATTACATTTTCTATTCGCTGGGATCAGGTGTAGTGGCGTGCCACGTTTTTTAGCTGGTGTAGGAGTCTGATGGGTGCCAGTCCCGTAGTCCGGATGCAAAACATCTGTATAAAATTTACTATGTATGTATGTATGTATGTATGTATGTATGTATGTATGTATGTACGTATGTATATATATATATATATATATATATATATATATATACACATACATACATACATACATACATATACACACACATATATATATATACATATACACACACACATACATACATATATATATATACACATATATATATATATATGTTTATATTATATACATACATATATATATATATATATATATATATATATATATATATATATATACATATACATACATATACACATACATGCATACATACATACATACATACAACTTACCAGCGATAGCCTGTAGTAAATTAATATTGCTTGTAGCAGCACTAGAATTAGCACCAGTCCGTGCCCCTGCCACCATCATGTTGCTGGCATCATACTCCATAGCGCTTAATAACATAGGGTCAAGATCAAAATCCATAAAGTCATCTTAAGAAAGGAAGAAATAATATAAAAATAATATTCAAAGCAAACGCGACAGATGCATAATGAATTAGTATTTACTCCACCACACATATATAAATATATAGCTATATATGCAGCTTACCGCACATAGTCTGCTGTAAATTAGTCCCGCTTGCTCACAGACTAGTATTAGCATCAGTTACCACCGCTGCACCCGCATCAGCACCAACATCATCACTCATAGCACGTAAAAATACATCGGAAACACTGCAGTCCATAAAGTGTCCTCTTAAACAAGAAAGAGATACATATAAAAGTAGTATACTATGCAATTTTTCAACCAGGATGATGTAACATTTACAGTTCTATTCAGAATAATACATACCAAATTGTTGGGCATTGGGAAGGCTATCATCAAATTCATCCATAAAATATTGAACTTCCATCTAAAATATTAAGCCTGTGTGAATTTTCCATAGTATTTCATGCAAATCTATACCAAAGGACAAATAGACTTGATATGCTATATAATAAACATTATATATCTATAATGTTGACGTTGTACCTATGCAATATATTAGACAGTTGGATTAAATAGATCCAAATGTTGTTCTATATCATCTAAATTATTACCAATTACATAACTAGTGTAATGTTAAACACACCAAACATCAAACCACTAGAAACCATACTATGGGATGATAATTAAATAATGTAGGAGAACACAAACACCCTCAGACAGTATAAACAATTGTGCAAATTAAATGAGAACAATTATTAACTAATATATTGAATATATGACTAAATTATAAATAAACTACATTTTACGTGCTACGAATTACAACTACTACTGTAAATATAAATACTATAGAAAAAGAAAGTCCAGCTCACCGTGCTGCCTTGCTGAAATAATCCAACTCCTGCGCAAGGAAATGGTTTGGCAACCAATCAATATGGAAGAGAAAAAAGGAGTATATCCAGCGCCAGGAGGGAGAATTAAAAGTCCATTTTATTAGAGTAAATTAATCACAAAAAGTCCAGCAAGAAGAGGCATAAGTCGCATGACCAACAGAACAACGCGTTTCGACGTTATGTCTTACTCATGTTCTGGTAGCAAATGCATTCAGCTTCCCTTTGTCCAAACTCTCCGCTTCCTACAATCAGACACACATGTGTTAGTTACTCAGGGCAACTCCCAACAAAATAGTTGTAGGATATCCAGCAGAGAGGAAAGAAAAAGGGAAGACTGGAGTGGATAAAAACATACAATGACACACATGTTAAAATATAAAAATCAAGACAACAATCTTTACAAAATAGTGGGAGAACAGGATGTATATGTGCTCCTTAATTCTACACATATTACATATAATAAATAGCCATTTTATATTTAGGCAATAGACATATAAATATTAAATCAATAGAGAACATATCAATAGTACAATCCAAGAATTAAGATTAAATAGAATAACATGTATAAATGTCATTATAAAGTTCTCCATAAATATAAGTCAGAGACAGAACACAAGTCAAATGCATATGAATCACATCGAATAAAAATTTGTTATAAAAATGATCCAGAATAGATAAATCTATAACCTCTGGAAACATAAATACATCTACAATTCCATTGTGTGAGGACAATCATCCTATGCATTAATTAAATAACGGGACCATCAGGAAACCATATGGACTAAAAAGGAATTATTTGAAAAAATTCAATTAAAAAAATACCCGCATGGTTAATATTGTAGAATTAAATCCTGACGATTATTTAGGCCATTAGGGTGTCTGGTGCCCAGGGTGAAGATCCAGAAGGATTCCCTGTTGAGGAGTTTCCTTCTGTGATCTCCACCCCAGACTGGTCTATGAACCTGTTCTACACCCATAAATTGAAAGCCGCTAACATCACCCCTGTGAACAGATGCAAAGTGTTTTCATACTGCAGAAATTGCGATCACATTTTGTTTAGTGACATCTGAGAGATGCCTCCTGATCCTAACCTTAAGGGGACCCGTCGTGCAACCAGTATATTGTACCTTGCATATACTACACGTGATCAGATATACAACAAAGGTAGAGTTGCAATTGATTAAAGAGCCTATAGAAAATGTTTTTTGATTCACAATAGAGTGGAAAGTTTTTCCTTTTTGTGCAAAATTACAAGTTTTGCACCTGGTTGCACCACATTTGTAAAATCCCTTCAAAGTAATCCAGGAGGATCTCTCTGTGTGTCCATCATCACTCACAAATAAACTTGGTGAAAGTATATTCGTAAGTGTTGGGGCTCGTTTTGCGACACAAACAACATTGCCCTGTATCACTTGTTTCAATACTGGATCATCATTCAATATCGGTAAATATTTTTTCACGATATGTGTGATGGCAGCATATTGGTTACTGTAATTGGTGAAAAAAAACAATATTGTTGTTGGTTCTCTTTTTATAAGATAGTTTATTCTTATACAGTAGGTCTTTCCTATTAATTTCACCCACTATTTGTTTAGCTCTATTTAAAACCCAGGGGCGATACCCTCTGTTAGATAATCTATCACAGATCTGACTTTCTTCCCTAATGTAGTCACTAGACTGGGAACAGTTGCGTTTTGTACGGATAAGCTCTCCTACTGGGATATTATTTTTGGTATGCAGACTATGGCAGGAATCTGCCGTTAATATAGAATTTGTAGCTGTAGGTTTGCGGTATGGCGTGATTGTGACTAAATCCAAAGAATTTATGGATAATGTGATGTCTACAAAATTCATAATCTTTGGATGATTATGGTACGTAAACTTTAGATTAAAGTCATTATTATTCATATATGAGACAAATTGCTGTATAATGTCCTGAAGACCTGACCAGATCATAAGCAGATCATCTAGATATCTGCCATACCATTGCAAATATTTTGAAAATGAATTATTGTCAGCATACAGGAAATCTTCCTCCCACCTCGCCATGACAATATTTGCAAGCCAGGGGGAGAAGCGAGCCCCCATGCTGACTCCTCTGCACTGTAGATAAAACTTTTTATCAAAAGGAAAAATAATTATGTTTTAACAAAAAATCAATTGATGAGATCAAAAAATCCTTTAAGCAGATGTCATAATCACTAAATTTATCTAAGTGATGGGATAAGCAACGTAGTGCCACATTGTGAGGTATAGATGGGTATAAAGATACCACATCACAGGAGATCCAACTATAGAAGGGTTTCCAATTGTAACAATCTAAAGCTTTTACCACTTCCTTGGTGTCCCTAATGAAACCCGGTATCTCCAAAATCAGCGGTTGTAGAAACTGATCAATCCATCCCCCCAAGTTTTCCCCCAGTGAACCAATGCCTGAAACTATTGGGCGCAGAGGAGGGGGGGAATACATTTTTGTGGAATTTCGGAAGATAGTGGTAAATTGGTATAACGGGATTCTTATTGAATAAGAAATCCTTCGTTTTATCATTGATAGCTCCCACACACACACCTTCTTCCAAATTTTTCAACAATAAATTATTAAAGTGTCTGGTGGGATCTCTATCTAATTCAATATCTGTATCCACATCCTGTAAATCCTGTAACATCAATTTCTTATACAGACCAGAATTCATTAAGACAATGGCCCCCCCCCTTTATCTGCCTCCCTAATTGTGAAATCATTTATTTTTTATTTCATTCAAGGCCAATCTTTCCTTATGGGTCAGATTATCTTTAGGGGGAACCATGGTCTCTTTCAATTCTACCAGTTCAGTTACAACAAGCTCCTGAAATATATCCAATATAGCCGGTCGTGACTGAACCGGATAATATTCCCGATTGGAGAGCACAGGGTGAATGGAACTCATAGAATTCGTTGGTGTGATATCAGGGTTAATAGAAAGGAGTCTCAGATCCATTAAAGCTTTTTGTTCCCGGAATGAGAGATAGTCCTTACTGTAGTTCAGGCCCACCCACCTTCTCCTGCACAGTGTAGAGACGCTGACAGATGCCGGAGAGAAGTGCTGTGTGATGGAGGTAAGTATGAACTCCCCCGATCACTGCAGCACTTGTTCTGCATTGAGGATGCAGTGCTGAAGTCATGGTACTGTATCCTCAATGCAGAATGCCCGCAGGATATCTGCAGGACATTCCTCAAATAAACCGCTGCATTGAAACAGACAAAGTTGTGCTGCGGTTTTCTGGGTGGGAGCTCCTGCGGAATCTCCTGCGGATATAACTGCAGGACACTTTCCCCCGTGGGAACATAGCCTAAAGGCCCAGTCACACACAACGACTTACCAGCGATCCCGAAAACGATGCGACCTGATAGGGATCGCAGGTAAGTTGCTGGGAGGTCACAGGTGAGATGTCACACAGTCAGATCTTACCAGCGATGCAGGAATGATACAGGTCGCAGTAGCGCCCTGTATAACGATCTCAGCAGTCACTGTGACCCTGTCACACAGTGTCAAACACAGCGATGTGTCCTGCACAGCAGGACATCACCTTTGAAGAAAATGACCTGGACCATTCAGCAACGACTAGAGATCTCACAGCAGGGGCCAGATCGCTGGTAAGTGTCACACATAACGAGATCGCTAACGAGATCGCTACTGCATCACCAAAACGGTGACTCAGCTGCGATCTCGCTAGCGATCTCGTTATGTGTGACAGTACCTTTAGGCTGTATTATACTGTATATACATCTTCCAGCAGAGCACACACCTCTGTATAAACCCATACGAACAGCCCATGCCACCTCTGTAACGCCCAATTACGCTAGCTCACACTATCCAAACTTAATAAAAAGATATCGGTAGTCTATAAAAAGATATAAAATGGTAATGAAATGCTAACAAAGAGCAATAATGAGATATCAAAGTTAATAAAATATTAAAGTCAATAAAAGAAAATATATTTTTCAAGGAATATTTAAATTATAACACACTTTTAATATCATTTATACTGCTGAATTTCTGATAGAGACATTCGGGTCTTGATTCGCATCACATAACTTTTATTTATTCAGTCATGGGGTCTCGGCGTTGTGAAAAAAATATTACAAAAACAATATTTCGACCCTAAAAATGTTGTTGGTTCCTGTGGCGGTGCTGAAAATCTATTTCGTGTAGCACGCAATCAACGTATTAAAAAGACAGAGGTGCTTAATTGGCTGAATAATCAAGATGCATATACTTTACACAAACCAGTGAGAAAAAGATTTTTAACAAATAAGGTTATTGTGAGAGATATTGATACACAGTGGCAGGCTGACTTTGTCAGCATGATTGATTATTCCCGTGAAAATGATGGTATAAGACAGTCATGGCGAACCTTTTACAGGCCGAGTGCCCAAACTGTAGCCCTAAACCCAATTTTTTTTCCGAAGTGCCAACCAATCCTATTATGTAAATAATTAATTGTAACCTTACCTTTGCCGTCTTCTCCTCAGCAGGGGGCATCACGCTCATGCTTACCACACATTGAAGCTGAGCCCCTGCCCTTTCCAGACACAGAAGTTGGATTGATCTTTCTGGAAAAAATTGCAACATATTAGACAGAGATTTTAGCATGGAATGCAATCAGATGTCACCCTGTAATCCACATCTACATTTCAAAGTCTGAACATCTTGAAATCCCATAAAGACGTACGAGTTGCTCCCCTCCCCATCATTGTGTAGTTCTGTCCCCTTCCTCGGCCACTTCCTGGTAAACATGTCCCCATCCTGATATATATTTCCTACATTCTGGTATGTTTGTCCCTATCACGGCCCCATCCTGGTAAATGTCCTCCATCCTGGTAAATTTTACCCATTCTGGCATGTTCCCCCATGCTGGTAAATGTACCCCATCCTGACATATTGCCCATCCTTGTAAATGTTCCCCCATCATGGCATGTACCCCATTCCTGGTAAATGTCCTCCATCCTGGTAAATGTTCCCAATCCTGGTTAATTTACCCCCATCCAGGTAAATGTACCCCTTCCTGGTAAATTTACCCTATCGTGGCATGTTTCCTCCATCCTGGCATGCATGTTTCCTCCATCCTGGCATGTTTTCCCCATCCTGGCATGCATGTTTCCTCCATCCTGGCATGTTTTCCCCATCCTGGCATGCATGTTTCCTCCATCCTGACATGTATGTTTCCTCCATCCTGGCATGTATGTTTCCTCCATCCTGAAATGCATGTTTCCTCCATCCTGGCATGCACGTTTCCTCCATCCTGACATGCATGTTTCCTCCATTCTAGCATGTTTTCCCCATCCTGGCATGCATGTTTCCTCCATCCTGACATGCATGTTTCCTCCATCCTGGCATGTATGTTTCCTCCATCCTGGCATGCATTGTTCCCCATCCTGGCATGCATGTTCCCACCCCATGCTGGCATGTGTGTTCCCCCACCGCCACCCCACGCTGTCAAGTGCGTCCCCCCCACCCCACGCTGCTATGTGCGTTCACCCCCACCTCACGATGCCATGTGCGTTCCCCCACCCCATGCTGGCGCTGCCCCCCCATCCCCACCTTGGCACAGCCGCACACAAGTTATAAAAAAGAAAAAAAAAAGCAACACACAACTTACCTGCACACGCTCCCCCTCTGCACGCTGCTGGGTCCTCAGTTCCCACGCGGCCAGCAGCCGGCGCCACTCCTCCGTCTCCTAGGCAACACACCTGCAGCCTGGGAGAGGAGGAGTGTCAGAGCGGAGGAGAAAGGTCTCCTCCGCTCCAACACAGATTTGATCTGCCGGCGCCACTGCACTAGCAGATCAAAACTGCAGAATCGGGCGACAGCACGCGTGCCAGCAGAATGGGCTCAGCGTGCCCCTGGTGGCATGCGTGCCATAGGTTCGCCATCACTGGTATAAGATATATTCTTACAGTTATAGA
Organism: Anomaloglossus baeobatrachus; assembly: GCF_048569485.1. NCBI lineage: Eukaryota > Metazoa > Chordata > Amphibia > Anura > Aromobatidae > Anomaloglossus > Anomaloglossus baeobatrachus. The sequence continues at coordinate 129,990 of NW_027441973.1, read as the reverse complement.
TATCTTATCAAAATTTGCGTGGCCTTACCAAACAAGAACGGAACAACTGTTGCAAGATCCCTCAAAATAATATTTGAAAATAATCAACGCATACCAAAGAAATTACAGATGGATCATGGCAAAGAATTTATGAATAACGCCCTGAAATGTGTATGTAAAATATAAAAAATTCATCAATTTTTTACAAGCAATATTGTAAAAGCAGCCTTGGTAGAGCGATTTAATCATACATTAAAAACACGAATGAGGCGCTATCTCACGAAACATAACACCTTTAGGCCCCCTTCACACGTCAGTGATTCTGGTACGTATGTGCTTTTTTTTTTATATGTACCAGAATCACTCACATACGCAGACCCATTATAATCAATGGGTCTGCTCACACATCAGTGATTTTTCACTGAATGTGTCTCCGTGCAGCGTACACCCGTAGCCGTGATTCTGCACGGAGACAAGTCCGTTTTTTTCTGGTATCACTGATGACCCACGAACCACACTATGGTGTGATCCGTGTGTGATCCGTGAAACACGTACCAGAAAATCATGGACATATTAAATATTAAATATTTTCAACTTACCTTGCCTGTGATTCGCTGTGCAGCCTCCGCTCTCGGTAGCTCCTGCCTGGCTCATGAATATTCATGAGAGCAGGTATAGCTGACCAGGAAGTAGCTGCTGAGAGCGGTGGGCGGACGCTGGAGAGCCGATGAGTTCAGCACCATGGACAGCAGGAGCGAAGGCAGTTGAGTAATGTCCATATGCAATCACGGATTGCACATGGACAACCCACGTGTGCCGTGAATCATGGAACATGGAGGAACATGTGCGTGTTTTACACGTCAGTGAAGAACATCAGTGTTTTTCACTGACGTGTGAATTGGGCCTTCGGTATATTGAAATTTTACCTGATCTGGTGTATAGCTATAATCATAGCTATCATACTACAATTCGATGTACACCTGTTGATGTGACAAAGCGTAACTCACTACAAATCTGGAAAAATATTTACGCTTCTAGTGTCAGTGCTAAGCCTATTAAACCGTCTTTAAAAATCGGTGGTCATATGAGAGTGTCATGATATAAAGGTATCTTCATTAAGGCGTATGAACAAACGTACACAGATGAAATATTTGTTATTACGGCCATCAGCACCAAATTTAAAAAAAACCTCTATAAAATTGCTGATTTAAACGGAGAAGAAATCAGTGGTTCATTTTATAAAGAAGAAATAAAAAAATACTTTTGGATGAGCATCGCATCTACAAAATTGAAAAGATTTTAAGAAAAAAACATATTAGCAGGTCAACATATTTTCTAGTGAAATGGCTGGCCTGCCAACAACATTTAACAGTTGAATTACAGAAGACCAGCTGACGGACGTATAAATCATGGAGTAGGGCTCATTTTATATAAACACTACCGTGTAATGCTTCTTCTAAAATGTATCCCAAAAACACGATATCAAATTATACCATTGGCAAAACCTGTACAGCTTTCTGGTCCCTTTGAAGTTGCACTCACCGAGATTCAATATCCGCATACATGGTATACGTTTGAGCAGAATGACGGAAATTTCTTTATAGCACGCCGCGGTGATATATCTAAAGAATTTTATTTGAAATCAGGATTTTATTCAAACATTACTGATTTCATAAAAGCCATTAATGAGTGTATTGATGTTTTGAAGGTGGCACCCGATGGTTTTAAACTTTGATACGATGAGGTAAAGAGAAGTGTTGCCATGTCAGACTCAGCAACGATACAATTTGCTCCAGGCCCAAAACTATCACGTATTTTAGGCCTACAACCCTTTATTGAGGCCTCTGTAGATTACACACGTCTGGAACAGAAGAAGTCGTATGCAAATATAAAAGACGGATTTTATACATTATATGTGTACACAGATATAATTCAACATCAGCTTGTAGGTGACAGCTACGTCTCAGGTAGCTGGTAAGAGCAGTGAAATTGTCACCATTCAGTACACAAGACCCGATTATGTACCTCTTTGAAAACAACATTTTGATTCTGTGACAATCTCTATATTATCAGATCAGGGCACCCCTGTTAAATTCAAGTACGGAAAAAGTATTGTTCGATTGCATCTCAGACCGCGGAGGTGTTGACACAGAAAAATGGTGTCTCAGAGGGTATATGGTGACCCCACCATCTATGCCAGATATTACATAGCTCAATCGGGTCATGTATTACAGGTTTTTCGCGGTGATGAGTACATGTATGGTGCCGGTCTTGACGGAATTTTAAGAGGCCTTTTTAGAAGAGCCGTACCATTATTCAGGAGAGGACTGGAAATAGTAAAGCCTCATGTGAAGACGGCTGTCAAAAACATTGCTAAAGATGCGGTCACATCCCTCTCATCAGCTGTAATGAATAGAATAAACACACACCCACAGGAGGGCTCCGGCATAGTTTATGTTGCTAAAAAACAACAAAAAAGAAAAAGATGTGTGCGCTATTCACAGCCCCCAATGCTAATGAATAAAAAACCCACCAGGAGACAAAACTGTCAGAAAAGAATAAAGGGGGCTTTACACGCTACGATATAGTTAATGTTTTATCGTCGGGGTCACGTCGTTAGTGACGCACATCTAGCGTCATTAACGGTATTGCAGCGACCTTAAACATCCTTCAAAGTGGTGAAAATCGTTCACCATGGAGAGGTCGTCCTTAAACCAAAAATTGTTAATGGTTGTTTATAGATGTTGTTCCTCGTTCCTGCGGCAGCACACATCGCTGTGTGTGACACCGCAGGAGCGAGGAACCTTACCTTACCTGCGTCCCGCCCACAATGAGGAAGGAAAGAGGTGGGCGGGATGTTCGTCCCGCTCATCTCCGCCCCTCTGCTTTGATTGGCCGGCCGCTTAGTGACGCTGCCGACCAGGTAAGTGCGTGTGACGCTGCCGTAGCGAGAATGTTCGCTGCGGCAGCGATCACAGAATATCGCTTGCACGACGGCAGCGGGTGCTTTTGCATACGATATCGCTAGCAATTGCTAGAAATATCGTAGCGTGTAAAGCCCGCTTAAGACGCTCTGTGGACAACATCTTCTAATCAACTATAATGGCTTTCGTACATGATGCTTCTATAGAGTGCACAAAATCTGAACTGGATATATTTGTCATTCCCCCTACGCAAACAAGTATCGACAAATCGCTTTTTGTAGAAGTACAACCTGTGGCGGCTCTGTCAGACAATGCCCCCCTGGAATTTTTCATATCGGGAAGCGGTGAATATTATTATGATCTGAACAATACCCTACTGTATATAAATTGCCGTATCGTGAAACAAGATAATACGGCTATCGGTGATGGTGTGCATGTTGCATTTATAAATTACCCCCTGACAACATTGTTTAATGAGGTTGATAGCACTCTGGGGGATCGCCTCATCTCGCAGTCAGATAACCTCTACAGCTATAGAGCGTACATTGAAACTCTTAAATTACAGCTCGCAAACACTATCTACTCAGTTTACCTCTGGATTGTTCTATAAAGACAGTGCGGGGCATCATAATGATCGGGCCTTGGATGGTCTAAATGCTGGATTTGTCAAAAGAGCGCGTATAACCGAGCACTCTAAGCCTGTGGATCTATTGGGGCCAATTTTTGGAGATGTATTTAATCAACCGAAGCTCATACTGAATGGGCTTGACCTCAAGATCAAGTTGTCGAGAAATAAGGACACTTTCTGTTTGATGTCTGGTGATGTGGAACCGTATAAAGTGCAGATCTTACAAGCGTCTCTCTATGTGAAGAGAGTGCAAGTCTCTCCAGCTGTACGTTTAGGTCACAGTCAGGACCTACTATCCGCGACAGCCAAATACGCTATTGATAGGGCCTGCATGAAAGTATACAGTATTCCAGCCGGCACGCGAATTACAAACCACGAGAACCTCTTCTTGGGACAAATTCCAAAAACTGTTATATTGGGCTTTGTAGAGAATGAAGCCTTTAACGGGTCATACAATAAAAACGCATTGTGCCTTCACTATTACAATGTAAGCCATGTAGCGCTTTACCTGGGTGGCCAACAGATTTCAGCCCGCCCTTTCCAACCTAATTTCAATGATGCTTTAGCCATCCACGAATTTATGTCTTTGACGCATGTTTCTGGACGTTTTAAAACTCATCATGCTCTGGCGATAGATCGTGAAGAATTTATGGCCGGGTTCACATTGTTTGCATTTGATTTATTACCAAATCAAAAGCCTGGTGGTCGTTTCTCGCTCGTTAAATCGAGTAACCTGCATGATGAAGTGCGGTTTGCGCTACCTACCCCGCATACTGTAAATATGATAGTATATGCCCTCAACACAACTATACTTCAAATCAACCACAGAAGAGAAGTATTATTTGATTACATCTAATTATGGATAACTTCCATCTCACAAACCTGTTGAAGTCTGATCGTTATACAGAATGCATATTGCTGGTGTGTTTCTGTGTGATTTGCTACTGGCATATAGAGTGACCCAGAGAGACGCTGCCTACATTGTGAATACAGACAGTTCCGGTCAAAGTGGGAGACATTGGATATTGATTGTACTTTGGGATGATAAGAAGGCAATATTCTTTGACAGTTACGGGTGTTCACCGACAAGTGTTTTATTTCCTGACGAGTTTGTAACCTTCTTAAATAGAAATAGTGAACTATATATCCTTTTCAATCCATTCAGATTCAGGACACATTTAGCAAAGTATCTAGACATTACTGTGTTTACGTTTTGTACCATATAGCGCGGGGAGTGTCATTCAATAAAATATTACAATGCTTTAGTAATGATTTAAAAGCAAATGACAATATTGTGTCTGATTTTGTCGCATCTCTTTTACTTGAGCATTCGATCAATTCAGGATGTCTTTATAAGCAGCTTTGTATGCCCCTATGCCAAGTAGTCAGAAGTGATCATTGATCATGTCTTAATAAAGTTAATATATGTTGATTAAATGGGTTTATCTATAAGCAGCTATAGATATTTCTCTATTTCAAAAAGACAACATATGTATGGCATCTGGCTATGAGCAGCTTTGAGAGCGAGAGTCTCATTGTATTGGTAAGTGTGTGTGAAGTATGTGAAGATGGTTGTGATCAGATATGAGGTCCTCTTTGTATCTAAATGAACAGGTTTGATACACTTATTGTAATTGTAAGAAACTTGTCGTGTTGGTAAGGCTGTAATGTGCAACTGAATGTAATTAAATTCTGAGCAATAAACTTTTTACATTTTGATATTGTGTCTGTCTTTCATTTTATACACAGTATAAACACAAACTTTCTACATGGGTGCTATAAGAAATGCTTTACACTATCAGAATTAGTGTTATAAGAAATGCTTTATAGCATAAGACGCGTAATAGTATAATTGGCCATATACATAATATGCCCAATCAAATCAATTACACTATCAGAATGACTTCTGCATCAAAACCTCAGTGAATAAAATGGCAAGATTCCAATCAATTACACTAAATCAGATTTCTGTATCATAATCAGTGAATAAAATGGTGTGATCCTAATCATTTACACTATCAGGATTGCAGTATCAAATTCCTAATCAAAAGCCTATAACATACAGGGAATGTAGAAATCAGATAGCACTTGGAATGTTAGGGGAGGGGGTGTGTTTAATACACTTAGATAGGGGCGGGGCACCTGTCAGATTTTTTTTGACGAGACATATGTACCCCTTACTACTGCTTCCTGACACTTTTTCCCCTTCCTCTTCTTCTGTTACCCAGCTACCTACTTCTGGGTCTTGAACTTCCCCACCTTCACCCTCCTCCATAATACTGGCCCCAGCCAGAGAAAGTTCAGTGAGCTCTAAACTCCTCTCCAGGTTTGCAATGCTCCTGAGTGTTGTGAGCTGCATATTTAGATCAGTTACCTGGGCTTCCAAATATATAAGACACTGACATCAGGCGCAGACATATGCACCCTTGAATGGCTGTTCAAGGCATGCAACATCTCACAAGACGCACATGTGGTAGCATTGTCCATCGAGCACATACTAAATGGGGATAAACAGAACAGATAAAAACAATGGAAAACTATAAAATTAACATCAAACTATGCTTGTGTCAAACTATGATATTGTGTTCAACTGTGTTATATACTAAAGGCCGCTTTACATGCTGCGATATCGTGACCGATATCGCTAGCGTGGGTACCCGCCCCCATCGGTTGTGCGAAATGGGCAAATGGCTGCCCGTGGCGCACAACATCGCCCAGACCCATCACACTACTTACCTGCCCTGCGACGTCGCTGTGACCGGTGAACCGCCTCCTTTCTAAGGGGGCGGTTCGTTCAGCGTCACAGCGACGTCACAGCTGCGTCACTGATCCGGCGCCCAATAAGCGGAGGGGCAGAGATGAGTGGGACATAACATCCCGCCCACCTCCTTCCTTCCGCATTGCGGGCGGGAGGCAGGTAAGGAGAAGTTCCTCGTTCCTGCGGTGTCACACATACCGATGTGTACTGCCGCAGGAACGAGGAATAACTTCATTACTGCTGCAGCAACGATATTAGAGAATGGACCCCCATGTCACCGATGAGCGATTTTCCATGTTTTTGCAACGATGCAAAATCGCTCAAAGGTGTCACACGCAACGGCATCGCTAAAGCGACTGGATGTGCGTCACAAATTCCGTGACCCCAACGAGTTCGCTTGAGCGATGTCGCAGCGTGTAAAGCGGCCTTTAGTTTGTAGCCAGCACTTAAATTGCAACCTTAAAAGGCTCAGCAGCCCTCGCTTGGTGTGACCGGCATTTGTAATTCTCTAAGCAGCTAGCAATGCAAATAATGAATCACCTGACACAAATCACAAGACGTCCTCCTTTTGTTTACCTTTCACAGTAACAGAGATATTGCAGATATATAATACCCCAGATAATTTAAACAGTTACACAGTTATCACAAATATGATATTGTATTCTATTATTATATGCACTTGCTTTGCAGCCAGCACTTAAATTGCAGCCCTACCCGCTCATGAGCCCTTGATTGGTGTGACTATAGAAGAAAACATCTTTTATTAAATTCCAATTTTGGATTATATTTTGGTGCACAACACTATACTACAGGTCAATTATAGGTATATAGAGCCGGAAGTGCAGCCCCTGCCCACTGCACTTGTAATTCATTAGCAGACAATTTCAACTATGGATTTCTCTAAAAAAAAATAAAATTAATTTCTACTAGAAAGTAGTTATTCAAAATAACCGTCACTTGGTATACAGGTCATTACATTGGGGTATAAAATCCTGATGACATTCTCTTAAGGCTATGTGCGCACTAGAGCTTTTTACCCGCGGATTTACCCGCGGATTGGCCGCGGAAATTTCTTGAGAAATGTCTGCAATCTTTGTGCAGACATTTCCCAGCAATTTCTATGAAAAAAAAAAAAGCTGTGCGCACTTGTGCGGATTTTTCTCAAGAAATTTCCGCAAGAAGAATTTCTCGAGAAACTTTCTTGAGAAAATGAACATGTCCATTATTTCCGCAGGTACCCTGCGGATTTCTGCAGTACAGCCGGCAAAAATCCGCAGAGAACCACCCGCGGGAAAATCGCGGCAATTCCGTGGCAAATCCGCATGCGGATTTGGTGCGGATTTTTTCCGGAGGTCCGGAAATCTTTCACTCCCAGAAGTTTCTCGAGAAATTTTCTTGAGAAACTTCACATTTCTAGTGCATAGCCTTAAAGTGCAAATTTTGGGTGTCAGGTTATTGGGATAATTTAGTAAGTATTTAAAATAATAGTCCCCTTAGAACCTATAATCTGTGTATTATGGAATAGAGAAGGGGGTCAGTTCCCGATGATTATGAGAAAACTACTAAACTTAGCGAAAAGTGATTTTAGAAACTCGATCACAGCAGATGTTCCCACAAAGAAGGAATGGATCGTTGATGGAAATAGTAATTTGTAATATGAACATGTTTATTATTGTAGTATAGAGACGTTACAGACATTGATCAGACATGGAGATTGTGCGCTGAAAGTAACTGTAATGAATGGCAGATCGCTGAGATTGGGAGTTAGGAAGAAGAGAGGAGGAGGAATGTTGGGTAGTTTTGGGAAAGGTTGTAATACTCTTGTCCGTATACTGAATATATAAATATATAACAATGTGAAATGTTCAATGCACATGGAATATGGCTTTTTATTTGATTTTTAGAAAACATAGTTACTTACATAGTTACTAAGGTTGAAAAAAGACCTAGGTCCATCTAGTTCAACCTTCCTCCATCAGTTCTACATTTGGTCACTAAGTCATTTATAACCAACAATGTTGTGTGTACTGAGGAAATCATCCAGCCCTTTTTTAAAAGATGTTATAGTATCTGCCATTACTACCTCTTGTGGTAGGGCATTCCCCAGTCTGACTGCTCTAACTGTAAAGAACCCTTTCCTGTTTAGCTGTCGGAATCGCTTTTCTTCCACTCGCAGTGCGTGCCCCCTAGTCCTTAGTATTGTCTTTGGAAGAAATAAGTCATGTGCCAGTCCTTTATAGTGACCACACATGTATAAACGTCTATTAGTAACTGTATATATATTTGAATCCTAATGTAACTTCTAACGCGCTTTTCCTTTCTTGTTTACTTACTTGCCTTTACTTTGACTATCTCTTTTGTGTTTACTTCTGCAGTTTGTCAAATATATGTTTTCTCCCCATGTGAATTTTTTTTACTGGTGAACAAATTACAATTTTCAAGTAAAATATTTCTAAACTTGTAGGTATGATAATGGCTTCTACCAGTGGGAATTTTTTGATCTTCACAAAGATGTGTGTAAAATATTTCTCACATTCTAAACATGAAAAGTGTTTTCCCCTGTGTGAGTTCTGTAATGTGTGAGAAGATTTGATTTATTTGCAAAATATTTCCCAGATTCTGAACATTAACCCTTTAACGTCCCAGTGGTCATATTGTTAATCTCCCGCTGCTGCCGCCATTGATTTATACGGCTGAGATGTGTGCCTGCTAGGCACGAGCAGAATTGTTATCCGCCCATGCAGTTTAATCCCTTCAAAGGCGATGTCAATAAGTGACGTCATTATAATCGTGATAAACATTTAACTCACTACCGATAACGGAAGTCACGTGACGTGATCATGTGACTTCCAGTGGTTGTCATGATAGCACAGGGTCATTTGATGACTTCTGTAGCTCACGTGACTCACTTACTGTTTCACTCGGCCGAGGGCTGGGTGAGACAGGAAATGAGCATATCCGGTGTTCACAGCTGTGTAGCTGTGAGCAGCAGATAAGGAAGTGATCAGATTGCTGATCCATAGAGTCCCCTAGGGGACCTAGTAAAATAAAATAAGTTTAAAAAAATAAAAAAACCTAAACAATCAAATCACCTTTCTTTCGCCCCTTTGAAAATTAAGGGGAAAAAAAAAAAAAAAAAATTATACACACATTTCGTATCACTGTGTTCAGAAACGCACGATCTATCAAAATATAAAATCACTTACTTAATCTGATCGGTAAACTGTGTAGCGGGCAAAAAATTCCAAACACCAAAATTAAATTGTTTGGTCGCTACAAATTTTGCGCTAAATGCAATAACAGGCAATCAAAACGTAGCATCTGTGCAAAAGTAGTACCGTTAAAAACGTCAGCCTGAGACGCACAAAATAAGCAGTCACTGAGCCATAGATCTCAAAAATTGAGAACGCTACGGGTCACGGAATATGGCATAAAACGTACACTTTTTTCGAACAAACTTTAGATTTTTTTTTAACCCCTTAGATAAAAGTAAAGCTATATATGTTTGGTGTCTACGAACTCGCACCTACCTAAGGCATCACACCGACACATCAGTGTTACCATATAGTAAACAGTGTGAATAAAATATCTCAAAAACAATAATGCTATTGCACTTTTTTTGCAATTTTTCCGCATTTGGAATTTTTTTTCCGTTTTCCAGTACACTACATGGTAAAACTTATGGTTTTATTTAAAAATACTACTTATTCTGCAAAAAAGAGACCTCACATGACCATATTGACTGAAAAATAAAAAAGTTACGACTATCGGAAAAAGAATCGCGAAAAAAAAAACAAAACGGAAAATGCAAAATTGGCCAGTCGTGAAGGGGTTAAAATGGCTTCTTCACTGTGTGAATTTCTTGGTGAATAACAAGATGACATTTCTGTTTAAAACATTTCCCACATTCTGAACAGGAGTATGGCTTCTCACCTGTGTGAAGTCTCTGGTGTCTAACAACTTGTGATCTAGTTGTAAAACATTTCCCACATTCTGAACATGAATATGGCTTCTCCCCTGTGTGAGTTCTGTGATGTGTGGCAAGATTTGATTTACCTGCAAAACATTTTCCACATTCTGAACAACAAAAAGGCTTTTCCCCTGTGTGAAGTTTCTGGTGAGCAACAAGACTTGACTTATCTCTAAAACATTTCCCACATTCTGTACATGAATATGGCTTTTCACCTGTGTGAATTTTTTCATGATTAACAAGATTTGATTTCCAGGTAAAATGTTTCCCACATTTTGAACATGAAAATGGCTTCTCCCCCGTGTGAGTTCTCTGATGTCCAACAAAAACTGATTTCTGTAAATAACATTTCCCACATTCTAAACATGAATATTTCTTCTCCCCTGTGTGAGTTCTCTGGTAACTATCAGACTCTGAAGAAACTCCTATATCCCATGTGTGAATTTTTTGATGGATTTTTTTAAATTCTATAGTTAAAAATGGCTTCTTTGCTGTAAGAGCACCTTGATTTATAATGATCCTTTTGCCACATTCATTTTTCTTAATAGTCTGTGATGAATCAGAAGGTAAGACTTGTTTAAAACAATCAGATGATAGATCTTTGCTGTGAAGGGAAGATGGTATATCTGGAATAATGGCATTCACTTCAGTTATATCTTGTATGATGTTAAGGTCATCTGATGTAAAAGTTGAAGATGTCAGTTGTGTTTCTGATCCCCTGGTACAAACATCTGGCAAGAATAAAAATTGTTTTTAATAATATATAAAAAAATGTAAGTATATAATTTGTAAAATAGCTGAAGAAATTGTGAGTTATTTAGCAAAGTATGATAATTTACTGAAACAAAAATCATTCACAATCTAACAGTGGACGTCAGAGCAGGAACCAGTAGACCATGATGTTCAACCCTTTTTGTTAATTTTGCCTCCCAAATATTGAAATAATAATCCACCAAATAATGTTTTGTAGGCCAAATTTTTACCAAAAAACTACTATTCCATCAGTGGAAAAACAGAGTGTTTTCACATTGGTTGTATCGGAAAGACTATTGAAAAGAGATATGGCCTCATAATCCTATCCAGCAAAATCTGTCCTCTCAAAGCCAAATGTCTTTGATGTTTCTCAGCCTTGCAGTGGCCCAAACACTGTTAGTATCCACATGTTTGTCATTTTCACAGGGAAGAAACCACATAAATATTTACAGTTTGCCTGTCTCCTGGAGCACAAGCCGGGCACTATGTATTGGGCAATAAAATGACATATTTACTATTTTCACTATGCAACATCTACTCCATGCTAATTTCCAGAAACTGCTTGTAGAGTCAAAATACCATGTTTTCCCAAAAATATGACAGTTATATTTGTCTTTGCCCTGAAAAATGCACTAGGGCTCATTTCCATCTTACGGCTTATTCTCCGTTGGGGAAATCCCCCCCAAAAAAAAAAAACTAAAAAAAACAAAACAAAACAGACCCCCCACCTTCACATGAGAATTATACTTTTCAGATTCCGGACGTCTGCGTGGCTCCCAGGTCCTCTTGTGATCTTCAGCATGTGCTCCCAGCAGGTATGCTCCGTGTGGTCCTTCCCTGCTCTGGCAGACACTCACATACACACATCGCGCGCACACACGCACATTCACCTCATCCAGAGATACTGATTGCTTCTGGCAAGCAGAGAATCCTGGGACGCAGTGCAATGGTGCGCAAGTGTAGCGCCCCTGAGCCACTCAGGGCACTACTAGATACTGCATCTTCACAAGGATGCAGGGTCTACCCCCTAAACCTTGAACACCAGTGCCTGTAACATACACACACACACACACACACACACTAAAATCCTAGTTGCCACGACACACCAGGGGGCCTGGACTAGTCAGACACTGGGGAATGGCCACCTAGAGGGCGGAGCCAGACCAGGCGACTAGACAGCCTGGTGGGAGTGGACAAGACAGAACAGTAGTGCACAGTGAAGGAGAGTGAGGTGCCTTGAGCTGGGTCATGTAACAGTGACCCGGGGGCACAGGAGAGTGGTTGCCTGGGTGGGTACACTAGAGTACCGCTGGGACCAGAGCACCGATGGGACACAGATCCCTAGGTCAGGCGATAGTTTCATACGGCCTGGCAAATACCTGCACAGTGAGGGGACCTTTACGGACATCACTGCCCCACAGATCCAGGGGCACCAGCAGTAAAGCAAGGATCAGGGTTCAGGACACAGACCAGCCCTACAGGATCCACACTGCCCGCCATATGGACAAGGAGACTGGCACAATAAGGGACAGTTGGCCCCCAAAACGCTTCAAGGTACGGGGACCCAAAACACAGTGAGGGTGCCGGGAACAGAGCAAATGAGTCATCAAGCTGGCACTGGAAATACAGGGACCTGAACCAGCTGTTCAAGGGTCCAAGAGTGAGTAGACTGTGAATTACAACCCCGGTGTGGCCTCCTTTACTCCGGCGCGTCTACCATATAGCTCCCTGGGCTGAGCCCTACCTGCGGAGGGCCTACCACCACAGCTGCCATTGCCACCAGCCCTAGGGATAGCCAACCCAGCAGCGGCGGTTCCATCGTCCTAACTGCAACCCGCAGGTGGCGTCACGCTAATGACTAATTTTCCCTGTAAATATTCCCCTTTTAAAAAGCCCCCAGGGCACGGGACCAGCCAACGGCCACCAAAGTGACATTCCCCAGTGATACACCTCCCGGGACTGAGTACCCCATTCCCTGGGCAACACACAAGGACCTGTGGGTCCTCCATGTGTTCCACCACAGGTCCTCATGCTTCACTGCACTGCATCTCAGGACTGTCTGCCGGCCAGATGCAATCAGTATCGCCGGATGTGGTGTGTGTGTGTGTGTGTGTGTTGATGTGTCTGTACGTTCCACTGCAGATCCTCCCGTTTGGCATTTATTGAGTTTGATTGTGGGTCTTCTTTCTTCTCTCTTTTGTGGGGTGTCTGCTCTCTATAATGAAGTGTCCTGCAGTATTAGGCTATGTGCCCAAGTAGCGTATTTTCATGCATTTTTATACATTTTTATTGATTTTCAAAGAAAGCAAACACTCATTTACATGTTGCATGAAGCCTTCATGAATATACAAAGTTGAGTGAATGAAAATAGACATAAACCTTTTAGAGATAACTTGCAAGGAAAGAGAATTAGAAGAAAAAAAGAGTGAAGAAAGAAGGGAGGGATCAAACCTAGAAAGAAAGAAGAAGGGATAGAGGAACTCTGAGCATGGGAATCTACTGACATTAATACAGGGAACCGCCAATAGGGGCATAGAAATCAGGGCACTTATTTCTCCGCTATCTTACTACCGTCTGTTACACTGGAGAGGAGAGGAAGGCCTCCCAATGGAACCATTTGGTTGCAACAGAACACTACTCCTGATGAGACTGGGCTACCAATGTCTCCATAGGATGGGACAGGGAGATTTCTGAAAACCATTCCTCGAGTGGGGGGAGGGGGGTTCAGTGGATCGCCAATGATGGGGGAATTCTTGTTTTGCCTTCTTGTAGCATATGTCGTAATATAGATTTTTTATATGCCACCTTCGACATTGGGAACATGAAGAGGAGCACTGCCTCTGGTGAGGCTGGTACTGAGACATCTGTTACAGCTTTCACCACCCTGAGCACACCCTTCTAGAAGGCCTTCAGAATCTGACACGACAACCAGATGTGGGTCATCGTCCCCTCCTCCAATTCACATTTCAAGCACAGACTAGACACCCCTGGGAACCACCTCTGCAAGGCCACTGGATCACGGTACCAGCTGGAGGCAATGTTGAAGCTCGTCTTTTGAGATTTTGTTGCCATTATGGATTTGTGAGACAAAAAGAAACACATCACATTGGTTTTGTGTAAATATGCTATTGAGCTCCAGCTCCCAACAATATTGTAGGGCTCTCCAGGCCCTACAATAGGAGGGGGGAGGTGGGCGGGGGGCTAGTTCCCTATAGCTCCGCAGTCAAAAGCGCATAGATGATCGAGATAGTGTGTGACGGCATTGAAGGGGCAATACACAGTTCCTCGAACCCTGAGAGAGGGCGCTAAAAGACAGTTTTATCTACAAGCCTGAAGAAAGTGTTTTTGCTGAATGTATTCAGACATGTTGGGCCGATGCAGGATGATCTCCTAAGATAGACTGTAAAGGAAGAAGGGTACCTCTAGAACAGTGATGGCGAACCTATGGCACGCGTGCCACCAGGGGCACGCAGAGCCCATTCTGCTGGCACGCGTGCTGTCGCCTGATCCTGCCGGTTTGATCTGCTGGTGCAGTCGCACCGGCAGATCAAAACTGTGTTGGAGTGGAGGAAACCTTTCTCCTCGCTCTGACACTCCTCCTCCCCCAGGCTGCAGGTGTGTTGCCTAGGAGATGGAGGAGCGTCAGCGAGCGGCGCCGGCGTAATGACGTCTTCTGGCCACGTGGGAACTGAGGACCCAGCGGCGCGCAGCGGGGGAGCGGGTGCAGGAAGGTGAGTTGTGTGTTGCTTTTTTTTTTTTATAACGCGTGTGCGGCTGTGCCAAGGTGGGGATGGGGGGCCCAGTGCCAGCGCCAGCATGGCGTGAGGGGGGGGGAAACACACATGCCAGCATGGGGTGGGGGAGGGGGAACGCACATGCCAGCATGGGGTGGGGGTGGGGGACCGCATATGCCAGCATGGGGGGATGACATGCATGCCAGGATGGGGAACAATGCATGCCAGGATGGGGAAACATGCATGCCAAGATGGAGGAAACATGCATGCCAGGATGGAGGAAACATGCATGCCAGGATGGAGGAAACATGCATGCCTGGATGGAGGAAACATGCATGCCTGGATGGAGGAAACATGCATGCCAGGATGGAGGAAACATGCATGCCAGGATGGGGAAAACATGCATGCCAGGATGGGGAAAACGTGCATGTCAGGATGGGGAAAACGTGCATGTCAGGATGGGGAAAACGTGCATGCCAGGATGGAGGAAAACGTGCATGCCAGGATGGAGGAAAACATGCATGCCAGGATGGGGAAAACATGCATGCCAGGATGGGGGGGGGAAACATGCATGCCAGGATGGGGGGGGGGGAAACATGCATGCCAGGATGGGGGGGGGGAAACATGCATGCCAGGATGGGGGGGGGAAACATGCATGCCAGGATGGGGGGGGGAAACATGCATGCCAGGATGGGGGGGGGGAAACATGCATGCCAGGATGGAGGAAACATGCATGCCAGGATGGAGGAAACATGCATGTCAGGATGGAGGAAACATGCATGTCAGGATGGAGGAAACATGCATGCCAGAATGGAGGAAACATGCATGCCAGGATGGAGGAAACATGCATGCCAGGATGGAGGAAACATGCATGCCAGGATGGAGGAAACATGCATGCCAGGATGGAGGAAACATGCATGCCAGGATGGAGGAAACATGCATGCCAGGATGGAGGAAACATGCCACGATAGGGTACATTTACGAGGAAGGGGAACATTTACCAGGAAGGGGTACATGCTAGGAAGGGGGACATTTACCTGGATGGGGGTAAATTAACCAGGATTGGGAACATTTACCAGGATGGAGGACATTTACCAGGATGAGGTATATTTACCAGGATGGGGCCATGATGGGGACAAATATACCAGAATGTAGGAAATATATATCAGGATGGGGGACATGTTTACCAGGAAGTGGCCATCAAAACATGATCAGGAGCTCGGATGCATGGTGGAGCGATACATTTTCAATGTTCAACTCCGCAAACTGGTTTAAGGGAATAGGAGGATGGTTAATGGGGATACTGCAATCAGTATTCCAAGTGCTACTCTGTCTATTAGTGGCCTATGTAGTATTTAAATTGTTTCCTGCTGCGTGAAAAAAATGCAAAGATAGTAATTATTCGGCGCCAATATGAAATTTCTAACATATACTCTTTTCTACTCTTTCACATCATAATACGCCAAAGTGATTCTATGGGACTCTTGTCGGGAGGTATGCAGGCTCATTACTCGGAGGACGGATGTGGATTTGAAGACTTCACAACCACAGGCAACCCGCGGCTTGGACAGCATCCGGTGACCAGCCTGCTATTCCAGCTTCTCAATAGGATCCAGTCCCATCACGCACGCCAAAGGGGGGATTGTGAGGAAAGAGTTAACTAAACTTGAGTAGATAGTCACCCACGCCATTTCCAAGAAGTACAAACTGACCCATCTACGCTCTAGATGGGTGGGCAAGAGCCAAGGACAAATGAATTATCGAAACCATGAACTACGCTTTGCCGAGAAACTAAACTTGCCCTTATGCACACGAAACAGCTACGCCCAAATTAGCTTGATAAAAACCTGTATGTGTAATAAACTTCAATTCAGTTCAGAGCGCACACTCTTGCTTTATGTGCAGATACCAGTCTCTGTCTGTATCTCATTAAGGTTGAAAGAAGCCGAGGGGGTGACTGGGACCCTCTCCACATTCGGTCATCGCTGGCAACAGTTGGGACCTATTTAGGGGTCAACATAACAGAACTGAATTCATAGTTGTAGAAAGTGAATTGCTGTGGAAGTGACTGATTTTTTGTGGCAGTACACTTCTCTCTTTGTGGAGATTCAGACACTGCTATATTCTGATGTACAGATGGAATAAAAGCTAGTCTAATGTAACTTGCAGGACATCTGACCTGCTACTTGGTATATCTGCAACAAAACTTGCAACAAAGCAGGTCAGTGCTGAGTCAGGTAAAAGTTCAAAATTGTTTTGATTTTAGGCCCCTTGCACACTGTAATTTTAGAGTGGTTTCACACTTATGTTTGGGGCCGGCAGAGGTCACTCCGCTCTGGATCTGACATCCAGCTGACCCCGGGGCAATGCTGGCGGAATGCTGGCATTCCGCTTGCATTGCCTATAGAAGTGAACGGCTGGGTTCCGCGATCTGCAGTCGCCCGTTCGCTTTCGTTATGCCGCATTCCGCTATCAGTGTCAGAACAAAAAGAAGAGCATTTTCTTCTTTTCGTTCCGCTGCAGGTTAGCGAAACGGCGGCATTACAGAAGCGAACGGGCGGCCTGTAGTGCATATGTAGCGGAAGTATGAAAGCACCCTGATGCTGCCACTGTTTTAGAACTCCAAAGCACTTGCTTTACTGTCATTTTTGAGAGCGCTTTTGTGAGCGCTCTCGGTAATGACCCTTAAGATACAGGCTATTGATGAACGCTAAGTGCTCAAAAATAGCTCCTGTAATAAAATTAAAAAAAAAGAGCTGGCCGAAACAACACCTCGCTTTTCTAGCCATTGACTTATATATTCAAAATTGGCAATCTTCTTAGCGATTTTCCAGTGCTTAGCACTTGGGTAAGTGCCTACTGTGAAAGAGGTCTTAGGGCTAAAACACAAGGCCGAAATTCCCTGCCTAATTTGGGGCCGAAACATCTGGGGGCAAAGAGCTGGAGGCGAAATATCCATGGGCAAACTGCTGTTGGCGAAATGTGCGGAAGCGAAATGGGCGAAACATCCTGGGGGCGAACTGCTGGGGGCAAAACATCTGGGGGCAAAACATCTGGGGGCAAAACATCTGGGGGCAAAACATCTGGGGGCGCCAACTGCTGGGGGCGAAATGTTCGGGTGCGAAGTGTACCTGGGGGCGAATTGCTGGGGACGAAATGTTGAGGGCGAAACTTCCAACTCCCCCTCCATGTACCCACTGTGGGATAATCCTAACATCCCTCATATGTTACAGTTAAGGTCCAGTCACACATAACGAGATCGTTACTACGTCACAGTTTCCGTTGGTGAGATGTCACACAGTCATTTTCCCAACAACTTTAGTAACGATGTAGCGACCTGTATAACGATCTCGTTGGTCGATGGGACCCTGTCGCACAGCAGCTATGTAACGATTCTGACCTCGAATAGGGGCGTAGTGTTTGACGCTGTAAGCCACGTAGGCGTGCATATGCGTTGCCTTTTCCACACCCCTCCGCTCCGATTGCTGGCCAATACTGCGTTCTGAGTAGGCGGCCGGCCTAGAACGCAACTTTGTATCGCTTCATCCTTTGTCCCTTTTTGAGCCTTGCTTTGAGGATAGAACCTGCGACTTCAGCTTCAATCCGAAAAGCAAGCAAGCAATCGGGAACAAAGTACCAATGAATCTGGGTGTAGTCGCAGGTTCTATCCTCAAAGCAAGGCTCAAAAAGGAACGAAACATGAAGCGATACCCAATCAGAACGCAGTACTGTTCTCTGCCCAACTAATCGGTGCAGAGTGGGCGCAGAAAAGGTGACGCAACTACACGCCTACGTGTCACACTTTAAGTTCTCATCTAGGTCGTTAATGAGATCGTTGGTAGGTGTCAAACATACAGATCCATCCGGCCCAACAGGACTCCAACGAGCCAAAAATGGCCCAGGACATTCAGCAACGACCAACGATCTCACAGCAGGGGGCGGATCGTTGGTGCATGTCAAACATAACGAGATCGCTGGTAAAGTCGTTGTTTCGTCACAGAAACTGTGACGTAACAACGATGTCGTTAGCGATCTCATTATGTGTGAAGTGGCCTTTACCCTGTGCTGAACTTTGGATATAAACGCCCCTATCAGCACATTCATCAGAATGGAGAGAAGGAAGATCCATCAATAGGAGGCTGAGATTCTAGGAAGATGGATTCATTGCTCTCAGTGGGAGAAACGGTAAGAATCTTGTAGTTATGATACTTATTAATGGCAGATAAAGATATAATAAATGATGTTATAAAGCAAGCTTTCCAGACTACTGAGGTCTCATCAACTACAAGATTATTATTTAGTTTCTCCCACTGAGAGCAACCAATCTTTATTCACCTGGAGAACACGGCACCAAACTAAGAATCTAGGAGGTCACCAGCATCATTACCCTCCGCTTTCTCTTAGGCGTCCACCATACAGATTAGATTTTTCTTCCCATGATTTCTAAGTTGTCTGCACATTCTATGTACGCTGTCATTTGGCTTTACAGATTAGAGATCTGGGCAGCGAAGGGTCAACATCTTCTAATTTCAGGGGATAGGGTGGATCCTACCTGTAAGATCTGACTGATACAGATCTCACTCCAACAGAAGAGCGTCCAATGCCCAAAATAATGGGGACAGTTTTGGGTGGAGGAGCATGTGGTGGTCTAGCAGCAGAATGGTGACCATTTGATATGGCCGGACTACAACCCTGATAAAGCAGCCACAGCCAGTGACTGAGAAGAATCAGTGACTTCTCTGCATTTAGTGGTCACTACTCACCTGGGCGGTTATCTGTAGGAATGTCCTCTTTACTCCGCTCATCACCCCTCACATATGTCTCTGTAGTATTAATATGGGGCAGATCTTCCCCCTGAAACAAATATTGTAAAAGTCACAGACAGATGGAGAAGTCCCATCTATGATCAGCTCTAATCCTGCCATCTCCACCGCTCTCATTACACAAGTATAACACATATAATACTGGAGGATAAAACAAGACTGAGCACAAGACCTTCACAGCCGTCTACACATCATAGGAGATTTCATGCACCTTCTCTCCATCTACCTGAGGATCCTGAGGAACATCGGGATCTTCTTGTTTACAGTCCTGTGGGAGAAGAGGATGGGGAAATCTCTCTGGTGTTGTCCTCTTACTGGATAGACCTGGAGGAGACACATCCTGAGGAACATCGGGGTCTTCTTGTTTACAGTCCTGTGGGAGAAGAGGACGGGGACATCTCTCTGGTGTTGTCCTCTTACTGGATAGACCTGGAGGAGACACATCCTGAGGAACATCGGGATCTTCTTGTTTACAGTCCTGTGGGAGAAGAGGACGGGGACATCTCTCTGGTGTTGTCCTCTTACTGGATAGAACTGGAGGAGACACATACAGGGACTGAATTCATTCCTTACATACAGATAATTATAGGCCGTGTGTATTTAGTCCTGTATTACCTGGAGATGTGAGGGGCTGGGGAACCTCCATCATGACGTCCTTGTACAGATCTTTGTGTCCTTCTAAATACTCCCACTCCTCCATGGAGAAATAGACGGTGACGTCCTGACACCTTATAGGAACCTGACACATACAATGATACCGTCACCCCCGATCCCTTCATAGCGTTACTGTATAATGTCCCAGCATTCCCAGCAGTGTCACCTCTCCAGTCAGCAGCTCAATCATCTTGTAGGTGAGCTCTAGGATCTTCTGGTCATTGATGTCCTCATGTATCGGGGGGTGAGGTGGAGGCCCCGTGATTGGGCTCAGGGGTCTTCCCCATCCCTCAGACACAGGGGCCTGACAGCGCTCACTAGAGGTCTTCTTCACTACTGTGTAATCCTGGTTATGGAGAGACACAGTAATAAATCTCACTCCAGACATTTCCAGAGTCCTCACCTCTCCAGTTCTGTCCATCTGTTATTCCCATAGATAAGAATGATGTAATGTGACGTCATCAGAATCTCTCACCTCTCCAGTAAGCCGGAAGAGGATCTCTAGGGTGAGGTGTAATATCCTCTCCGCCATCTTGTCCCTGTCCATATCCATCCTTCACGGGGCAATCAGGAGAATTCTCTTCTATAGAACAGAGTTCCCCAACTCCAGTCCTGAAGGCCCACCAACAGTGCAGGTTTTTGGGATTTCCTTAGTATTGAACAGGTGTTAATGTAATTACCTGCCCAGGTCCTGGTTCCAACAGCAGTGCAATGCTAAGGAAATCCTGAAAACATGCACTGTTGGTGGGCCTTGAGGACTGGAGTTGGGGAACCCTGCTATAGAAGATCTCCACTGAGAGGATCCGATATTGTATGGACCTGAATGGGGAGAAGATGACGATGTAACATCATAAAGAATCCGCTGTAATAATACAATTACTGGAGATAATAAGGGGAAACATATAATGAGAATATTCTGGGGAAACATTATACTGTGGGGAGAGAAAGGGGCCGAGGACCGGAGGCAGAAAGGGGCCAGGGACCGAGGGCAGAAAGGGGCCAGGGACCGAGAGCAGAAAGGGGCTGAGGACCGAGAGCAGAAAGGGGCCGAGGACTGAGGGCAGAAAGGGGCGAGGACTGAGGGCAGACGGGTTTCCTCACTTCCGGCCTCTCATAGTTGGGGCGTTTGTATCTATCAGAGGAAAAGGAACAAAAACCTCACGATTCATAGAAATCAGCGAGAGAAAAACTCCAAGAAAGTCTCAGAGCTGAAGGGGTTAATACCGACTGCCCCAGTAATGGGGAATCTCCACTTACCTCCACCTGCAGAGCCGCACACTAGATATATAATACCCTGCACCTACCTCCACCTGCAGAGCCGCACACTAGATATATAATACCCTGCACCTACCTCCACCTGCAGAGCCGCACACTAGATATATAATACCCTGCACCTACCTCCACCTGCAGAGCCGCACACTAGATATATAATACCCTGCACCTACCTCCACCTGCAGAGCCGCACACTAGATATATAATACCCTGCACCTACCTCCACCTGCAGAGCCGCACACTAGATATATAATACCCTGCACCTACCTCCTCCTGCAGAGCCGCACACTAGATATATAATACCCTGCACCTACCTCCACCTGCAGAGCCGCACACTAGATATATAATACCCTGCACCTACCTCCACCTGCAGAGCCGCACACTAGATATATAATACCCTGCACCTACCTCCTCCTGCAGAGCCGCACACTAGATATATAATACCCTGCACCTACCTCCTCCTGCAGAGCCGCACACTAGATATATAATACCCTGCACCTACCTCCTCCTGCAGAGCCGCACACTAGATATATAATACCCTGCACCTACCTCCACCTGCAGAGCCGCACACTAGATATATAATACCCTGCACCTACCTCCACCTGCAGAGCCGCACACTAGATATATAATACCCTGCACCTACCTCCACCTGCAGAGCCGCACACTAGATATATAATACCCTGCACCTACCTCCACCTGCAGAGCCGCACACTAGATATATAATACCCTGCACCTACCTCCTCCTGCAGAGCCGCACACTAGATATATAATACCCTGCACCTACCTCCACCTGCAGAGCCGCACACTAGATATATAATACCCTGCACCTACCTCCACCTGCAGAGCCGCACACTAGATATATAATACCCTGCACCTACCTCCACCTGCAGAGCCGCACACTAGATATATAATACCCTGCACCTACCTCCACCTGCAGAGCCGCACACTAGATATATAATACCCTGCACCTACCTCCACCTGCAGAGCCGCACACTAGATATATAATACCCTGCACCTACCTCCACCTGCAGAGCCGCACACTAGATATATAATACCCTGCACCTACCTCCACCTGCAGAGCCGCACACTAGATATATAATACCCTGCACCTACCTCCACCTGCAGAGCCGCACACTAGATATATAATACCCTGCACCTACCTCCACCTGCAGAGCCGCACACTAGATATATAATACCCTGCACCTACCTCCACCTGCAGAGCCGCACACTAGATATATAATACCCTGCACCTACCTCCACCTGCAGAGCCGCACACTAGATATATAATACCCTGCACCTACCTCCACCTGCAGAGCCGCACACTAGATATATAATACCCTGCACCTACCTCCACCTGCAGAGCCGCACACTAGATATATAATAACCTGCACCTACCTCCACCTGCAGAGCCGCACACTAGATATATAATAACCTGCACCTACCTCCACCTGCAGAGCCGCACACTAGATATATAATACCCTGCACCTACCTTCACCTGCAGAGCCGCACACTAGATATATAATACCCTGCACCTACCTCCTCCTGCAGAGCCGCACACTAGATATATAATACCCTGCACCTACCTCCACCTGCAGAGCCGCACACTAGATATATAATACCCTGCACCTACCTCCACCTGCAGAGCCGCACACTAGATATATAATACCCTGCACCTACCTCCTCCTGCAGAGCCGCACACTAGATATATAATACCCTGCACCTACCTCCACCTGCAGAGCCGCGCACTAGATATATAATACCCTGCACCTACCTCCACCTGCAGAGCCGCGCACTAGATATATAATACCCTGCACCTACCTCCACCTGCAGAGCCGCGCACTAGATATATAATACCCTGCACCTACCTCCACCTGCAGAGCCGCGCACTAGATATATAATACCCTGCACCTACCTCCACCTGCAGAGCCGCGCACTAGATATATAATACCCTGCACCTACCTCCACCTGCAGAGCCGCACACTAGATATATAATACCCTGCACCTACCTCCACCTGCAGAGCCGCACACTAGATATATAATAACCTGCACCTACCTCCACCTGCAGAGCCGCACACTAGATATATAATACCCTGCACCTACCTCCACCTGCAGAGCCGCACACTAGATATATAATACCCTGCACCTACCTCCACCTGCAGAGCCGCACACTAGATATATAATAACCTGCACCTACCTCCACCTGCAGAGCCGCACACTAGATATATAATACCCTGCACCTACCTCCACCTGCAGAGCCGCACACTAGATATATAATACCCTGCACCTACCTCCACCTGCAGAGCCGCACACTAGATATATAATACCCTGCACCTACCTCCACCTGCAGAGCCGCACACTAGATATATAATACCCTGCACCTACCTCCACCTGCAGAGCCGCACACTAGATATATAATACCCTGCACCTACCTCCACCTGCAGAGCCGCACACTAGATATATAATACCCTGCACCTACCTCCTCCTGCAGAGCCGCACACTAGATATATAATACCCTGCACCTACCTCCACCTGCAGAGCCGCACACTAGATATATAATACCCTGCACCTACCTCCACCTGCAGAGCCGCACACTAGATATATAATACCCTGCACCTACCTCCTCCTGCAGAGCCGCACACTAGATATATAATACCCTGCACCTACCTCCACCTGCAGAGCCGCACACTAGATATATAATACCCTGCACCTACCTCCACCTGCAGAGCCGCACACTAGATATATAATACCCTGCACCTACCTCCTCCTGCAGAGCCGCACACTAGATATATAATACCCTGCACCTACCTCCACCTGCAGAGCCGCACACTAGATATATAATACCCTGCACCTACCTCCACCTGCAGAGCCGCACACTAGATATATAATACCCTGCACCTACCTCCACCTGCAGAGCCGCACACTAGATATATAATACCCTGCACCTACCTCCACCTGCAGAGCCGCACACAGATATATAATACCCTGCACCTACCTCCACCTGCAGAGCCGCACACTAGATATATAATACCCTGCACCTACCTCCTCCTGCAGAGCCGCACACTAGATATATAATACCCTGCACCTACCTCCACCTGCAGAGCCGCACACTAGATATATAATACCCTGCACCTACCTCCACCTGCAGAGCCGCACACTAGATATATAATACCCTGCACCTACCTCCACCTGCAGAGCCGCACACAGATATATAATACCCTGCACCTACCTCCACCTGCAGAGCCGCACACTAGATATATAATACCCTGCACCTACCTCCTCCTGCAGAGCCGCACACTAGATATATAATACCCTGCACCTACCTCCACCTGCAGAGCCGCACACTAGATATATAATACCCTGCACCTACCTCCACCTGCAGAGCCGCACACTAGATATATAATACCCTGCACCTACCTCCACCTGCAGAGCCGCACACAGATATATAATACCCTGCACCTACCTCCACCTGCAGAGCCACACACTAGATATATAATACCCTGCACCTACCTCCACCTGCAGAGCCGCACACTAGATATATAATACCCTGCACCTACCTCCACCTGCAGAGCCGCACACTAGATATATAATACCCTGCACCTACCTCCACCTGCAGAGCCGCACACTAGATATATAATACCCTGCACCTACCTCCACCTGCAGAGCCGCACACTAGATATATAATACCCTGCACCTACCTCCACCTGCAGAGCCGCACACTAGATATATAATACCCTGCACCTACCTCCACCTGCAGAGCCGCACACTAGATATATAATACCCTGCACCTACCTCCACCTGCAGAGCCGCACACTAGATATATGGCTGCTCTGTGCTTACAGGACCTGTGATGATGTCACATGGAGGGGAGGAGTCAGGGGTCACATGATCAGCTCCTCAGTGTAGTCCTATATCAACTTGCACACACTGGATGAGGCGCGGTGTCAGTGGACGGTTATAGTAAACTATTGTTGCGTATGTATGTGACCCCTGTTGCGTATGTATGTGACCCCTGTTGCGTATGTATGTGACCCCTTCACACTGTTATTTGAATCTTTGCTTTATTGAATTCTTTATTGATAAGTTCAGGTGAGGAGAAGATTTGTTGAGCGACTTTCAAATAAAGACGTTTGGACCTGATCGGTCTTGATCACAAGTTGCTGAAATGTGTGTATGACGTATATGGAGCAGAGCCACATGTGTACGATGTGTACGGAGCAGTGCTATGTGTGTATGATTCTACGTAGTGGAGCTGTGTATGTACCGGAGCCGTGTGTGCATGATGTGTATGTACCGGAGCCGTGTGTGCATGATGTGTATGTAGCAGATACCCCCTTTTACCACTTTATTAATCCCCAAACACCCGTGCATCTCCAACATATTTCCACACGAGGTCCCACGACAATTCCAGCTCTGCTACATGTAAAGTCACAGCGTGATCATGGCACATGACTGGCCGCTATGAGGTTCAGGCAGAGACTGAGCAGCGATCAGTGGTGACATCACTTACGTTAGCCGTGGCCACAGCTGGAGGTTTCCACAGTCCTCCACTTGTGATTGCAGGTAACTTGACCTCAGGTGACGTCAGTGACCTCACCTGAGTTCATTCACTTGTAAGGAGTCGGGGATAGGCCACCCCTGCACAACTGCGGCACACTGAGGGGTTTAGTACAGTGGAACCTTGGTTAACGAGAACAATCCGTTCTGGGAGTGTGCTTGTTAACCAAGTTACTCGTTCAGCAAAGCAAGATTTCCCATAGGAAATCATTGCAATGCAGACAATTCATTCCACAACTTTGTAAATGTCCCATCCTGGTCCCCTATTGTGCCATTCCACACACATACAAACACACACAAACTCTCACGCACATATTATGCTCACCTTACCTTCCGTTCCATCACCGGCCTGCTGGGACTTGCTGTTTGCTAGGTTCACGGGCTGTGTATCGGGTAACCATGACGATGAGGGAGGAACTTCTGCACCCAGAGCGCTGACGTCAAAGGCAGGAGCCTCTGATTGGCCAGCTCGCTGCCTTTGAGTAGCGTCTGACAGCGGAAGTTCCTGCCTCGTCGCCGATGGTTACCGATACACAGCCTGGAGCGGCGAACTACAAGACCCAGGAGGTCGGCGATGGAACGGAAAATAAGGTGAGCATAATACTGTATGTGTGTGCATGCGTGTATGTTTGTGTGTGTTTTGTGCGTGCATGTGCATGTGTGTGTTTGTGTGGACTGCAAGAACGGGTCAGAGCGCGGTGGACGTACGGAACCGGAAGTGTGTGCAGTGAGTATTTTGCTCATACAGCAAAGCTTTCTCGTAAACAGAGTTACAAATTTACAGAAAGCTTTGCTTGTTAAGCGAAATTCTCATTAACTGGGTTACTCGTTAAGCGAGGTTCCACTGTATATTGTATTTCAATGCATAGTACTGTGTGTGGGTCGCCACCAGGTGGCAGTCTGGCCCAAGGATCATATGCTTGGCACCTGGGTTGGCGGAGAGCGGGATAATAGAGGAGGAGGAGGACAGGATACTATAACTAGGGCAGTTAGAGGGAAAGGGGTAGGTGAGTCCCAAAGGAGAAGTAGAAAAGATAAGGCCAACATTGAGACTGATTTCTGACTCTAAAGGCTGCTTTACACGCAGCACCCGCCCCCGTCTTTTGTGCGTCAGGGGCAAATCGCTGCCATTGGCGCACAATATCGCCGATACGAGTGACGCCCTGGACTAGCCAGGTAGTCACAGTTAGCGCCCCGCACAACACCTGTCCCTTAAAAAGGTGTCATCAGCAAACCATTAAACTCTAGTCACCCCTCTCTGGGCTTGATGGACACACCAGGGGGGGCGGAGCCAGTTGGTTAGCCACGTCCACCGAGGAGTTCAGAGGGCCGTAGGCGGGAAAACAATGCAGTTTGACAGTCAGATGAGTTTTAGGAGTGGAGTAGAGAGGAAGCAGGCCTGTGTAGCAGGACTGCAGTAATCTGACAGTTGCCGGGGTAGGGGCCCTGGTACCTCTGGCTAGGAGGCAAGTGGTGGTCTCAGCCTGCAGGTGCCGGGAAGACGGCTCGGTGGAACCGTGGTGGACTGGGACAGGGTAGTGGTCCGCCGGTACCGACCCGGGGAACCGAGTCGGAAACCGGAGCACAAAGGGGGGTACTCAGACCCTGAAACGAGGTCCAAAAGCCACTGGACTGAGTTAATTAACTGATTGCGGTCTGGACTGTAGGTCCTTTCTCACCCAAAGTCCTGACTGAAGACAACAGCCCAATGAGGGAGATAGAAAGCCACCGCATAGGCAGAGAGATCCCACGGGCCAGCGTCTGCGGGCAAAAGGGCTCTCCCGACATACACAAAGCCGGGGAGCGGACTCCCGTCGCTGAAGCGCAGGCAGTCCACAGCTACACTACACGGTGCAGGAGAAAGGCAGAGACCACCAACCGGGTGGGGGACCAGACGCAGCCGGCTGCGGGCTCCGGCCACCATCAACTTGGTTTACCAGAGACTTGTGTATGTTTCTAATCGTGAATACAACAGTGCCCTCCGGCCGCGCACCTCCCTGCACCGCCCAACCAAACAACTCCCAACGGGTCCTGGGGCCACCATCCCTGCCCACGGAGGGGTTAACAACTTGCTGCATAACATCTCCCCCGGGTGTCCCACAATAGCAGCGGTGGTGTCCACCTTCACCACAACCCGTGGGTGGCGTCACAAACTCAAACATGGCTCCGGCCGTGCACCTACGTCCCCTAAAACCGCCAGCCCCTCTTTCAGATCGAAGTGGACCACGGGGCCCCCCGGGTCCGGAGACGCTCGAGCCACCCACCAGTGAGCCCGGATCCAAGCGGCTCGATCGCAGCCGAGCCCGGGGCGGTACATACGCGTCACACGTACTTACCTTCCTAGCGACGACGCTGTGGGCGGCGAATAACCTCATTTTTAAGGGGGAGGTTCGTGCATTGTCACAGCGACGTCACACAGCGGGCCACCAATAGAAGTGGAGGGGTGGAGACCAGCCGCATTATCGAAATGCCCACCTCGTTGCCGGAGGACGCAGGAACGCTGCTGTTCGTCGTTCCCGGGGTGTCATACGTAGCGATGTATGCTGCATCAGGAACGACGAACAACCTGTGTCCTGAACGAGCAACGATATTTGGAAAATGAACAACGTGTCAACGATCAACGATTTGGTGAGTATTTCTGATCGTTAGCGGTCGCTCGTAGGTGTCTCACACAACGACGTCACTAACGACGCCGGATGTGAGTCACGAATTCCGTGACCCCGACGACATATCGTTAGCGATATCGTTGCGTGTAAAGCCCCCTCTAGAGTCATCCCTGGATCACGGATACGTGGGAGGCTGACAAGTTGTAGAACGGTCTAGTCACGTCCTCTGTGCTTGGGGTATAGTCCAGCGGTCAGGGTGGTGGCCGTGTTCCTGGTAGCGTATTTCCCTACAAAGTCCCTAGCAAGACCGAAGTCAATGGCACCCTCAAGCAGAAGGAGATGCTTGTTATTGACCTAGGCAGTGATCGAGGAATTAAAAACACTATAAGCTATTCCTAGCACAAGCATCCCTGCGGGTGGGATCGGAAGGCTTAAGAGACTACCGTATTTTTCGGACCATAAGACGTACTTTTTTTCCCCCAAATGTTGGGGGAAAGTGGGGGGTGCGTCTTATGGTCTGAATGTGGTTGAGGGGAATGAGGGTGCTGCGGTGGAGCGGGTCATCGGGGCACGAGCAGGCTGTAGCAGCGCCTGCCGTGACCACGTGGGCCCACTCATTACATATGCACACCCATCCTCCCGCCCATCATCTCTCAGCACTGAAGCTGACAGGTGGGCGGGATGATGGGGGGTGCGCACATAGTAAACAGCCGGCCGCATGATCACCCCTGGCAACTACAGCCTGGAGTGATCATGTGCGGCTGTATTCACTGCCCCTCGTGCATCATCATCAGCGCGGGGTGCAGTGAATCAGTATACTGTACTCACCGTTCCCCTGCACCATCGCAATGTCCTCCCGTCTGCCGGCTCAGGCTGTGTGGAGACTAGCGGCGCTCACAGCGATGACGTCATCGCTGTGCGCACGTGTCCACGCGCAGCCGGGAGGACATTGCGATGCTGCAGGGATCGTGTTCCGGCTCCACACAGCACTGCCGGCACAGACGGGAGGAGGAGCCATGCTGCATGGAGCAAGGAAAGGTGAGTACAGTATAAACGTTTATTTTTTTTTGTGTGTGCCACAGGATGCCGGACATATAGCAGGATGGGGGTATATGAGCAGGAGGATGGGGGTATATGAGCAGGATGATAGTGGTATATGAGCAGGATGATGGGGGTATATGAGCAGGATGAAGGTGTATATAGCAGGATGATAGCATATATAGCAGGATGATGGCGTATATAGTAGGATGATGGCGTATATAGCAGGATGATGGCGTATATAGCAGGATGATGGCGTATATAGAAGGATGATGGTGTATATAGCTGGATGGGGGTATATAGCAGGATGGGAGCACATACCAGGATGGGGGTAAATAGCAGGATGCGGCCATATGCCAGGGTGGAGTATATAGCACGACAGGATGGGGTATATAGCATGATGCGGCCATATACCAGGATGAGGTATATAACAGGATGGGAGCACATACTGTCAAGGGAGGAATTTGCATTGAAGACTGCTAATGGAGTCTTCACTTGGGATATCCAGAGACGGTGCCGTATTAGCTGTATATCAGTGCCAATATATATCAATGTATATAAGACAAAGAACACACAGACAACATGCTCTCTCCTTGAGTCAGCGATACCAACTGAACTAGTTTAATTAGATGTATCCAATTATACCATAAGCATGAATAACCTTGAAGCTAACAAGGAGTGCTTTTCACTCCCCAATTTCTCACATCACATTGCCTGCCCTCCCGTACATTCCTTCTATGTGAACATTACTGATAACACTTTTTACAGCTTCACATTCTGGCTTCATCATCTTTGGTTAACTCCCTCATGATTATACAACTTTGAATTATACTATAGGTCTGTGCGATGGCTACATAGACAGACAGATAATTATACAACTACATCTACATTTTTATTATTTATATACACAGATATTCTTATTACGTTTAAACAAACATACTACAGCTCAGGTGACCTCCACAGTCCCCCCTTAATAAAATATCTGTGAATATTATTACCTTAAATTTTAAAATTTTCCCCATTTAGATATATTTTATTATTTGCAACTTATTTGTGATTTATTGCCCTTAGGACTTTAATTATATCTATATATGTGGGCTTTCTGTGGGATTGTTGGTTAATTTAACACTACAGACTTTAACTCCCCTCTTAAGTACTTATTTTTATTTATTAAACATAACTCTATGGTTTATAGGGGCTATTAGGATTGGCGCTATTACACTCATTAGGGCACATTATCCTGATTAAGAAAGATTGTGAATTTAGACCTTATTTAAAAATTAGCACATAATTAAAAAACAAAAAGACATTTGCTACAAATTGTCTATGGTTCTTCCTTCTAGATATAAAACAAAAGGAAGATGCTTGGTCAGTGCTAGTCCATTTAGGGCCACTTTGTGAACCTGGATAATCTGCTCTTGATAAAAAAACAACAAAACATGATGAGACTTCATGTATACAGTTTGTGGTGCAGACTTGGAAAAACCTTCTGACATAATGGGTAGAATAGCGGCCGCTTTCTGTTTCGGTTGTGTCGGGTCCATTGCTTTCTGAGATGTGACGTTAACTCGCGTGTCACTGCCAGTGCTCAGCAGACTAGGCCTGAGAGACATCAGCCCGATGGGATAGGCTCTTCCAAAACTTTTCCTGAAATGAGAAAATCCATATCTAGCATTTTGTATTAAGGAAAATCACTGAAATTAGTAGGAAACAAAAACATTTGTAAATGGTTAGATTACATTAACCAAACCACATTTTTGGGTCTATGAAATGGCTGAATTAAGTATTTTCGACTACTCAATTCATACCTTCAACAGTCCCCCCTTGACTTACTTCTGCCATCTCCAAATACTAAGGGTACTGTGTTCCCTTAGGAAAAGAGGAAAAAAGATCTGTTGGGAAATCCTGCCTGACTGAACGTTGAGACATGGGTGGAGAGGGGAATGGGATTTCTTCACCGGTTTGAGACCAAGGACCCCTAGGCGAGTCCTCACCCTTTGTAGTTGGACTTTCCCATGTCTCAAGGTTCTCTAAGTCCTCTCTTCTAACAGTTTCTGCAATGATGGTTTGGGACTATACAGGTCTTTTTGTAAAGGATAAATATAAGCAGGACGCTCCGGTGGATCGACCCTTCTGCAATGCGGGGCGTGAATCCATGTTGTCCTGCCGTTGAGCTTTATCGAAATTTCTGTGTCCTTTTAGGATTAATCAGTCTCCTGACCGAAAACCATATACTACTAACTCTGATTTAGGATCTGGAATTAGAAAATACACTTGTTTATTTCTCTAATTAGTCAATCATATGAAAATTATACGTGCTTTGCGCTAGACCAAAAAAAAATAATTTTACATTGGAACCTGTTTATTACTGAAGAGAAACACAACACTCACTAAAGAGAAACACAACACGCATTGATTTACAGCCTATTAGTTTGTCTTTTACATACCACTTGCATTATGTGGATTTTCAGCAATAACGTCGTTTTCTGCACTGGAAAGCCTCTGACCAGACCTGGAGAGAAAGCTACCCAACATGCACAGACTTGCATACAACGTGCTCATGATAAACATCTATAATCAGTTTGCAGTCTCTAAGAATGGGTAGAGCAGGTGCAGGGTGTTTCTACGGACTCTTTACAGTTTTTCCTCATTGTTTTAAAGGGAACCTGTCAGCAGAAATTTCCCCTAAAACCTAAAAGATTCCCCCTCTGCAGCTCCTGGGCTGCATTCTAGAAAGGTCCCTGTTATTATTGTGCCCCCTTTCTGACCAAAAAAAAGAGTTTATAAAGTGGTACCTTTTTGGCTTCGGATTCTGTAAATGTGACACAGGGGCGGGCTGCCTGATGGCCGTTATTCTGCCCCCTGGTCCTGTATGCCGCCCCCATCGCTGATTTCCATACTTGTGGATGCCGCCCACTGCTCCAGCCATCCCCGCGCATGCCCAGTGCCCATCTCTCGTGGATGAGCACTGTGCCCAGTGTCACCGCTGGTGACGTGCGCGCAGGCTTTAGATTATGGGCGGTGCCGTGATGTTTATTACCAAGCAACTGCCCATAATCGCGGGACCACGCATTCCCCCTCGGCCTGCTTCGTGCTTCCTGCTTCCGCGCTCATCCCATCTATTTCATGCCTCAGGGCAAGATGGGAAGGAGGTGACGTGAGTTCAGCAGCAGCGCGCTTGCGCAGAACGAAGCAGGCCGAGGGGGAATGCGCGGTCCCGCGATTATGGGCGGTTGCTTGGTAATAAACATCACAGCACCGCCCATAATCTAAAGCCTGCGCGCACGTCACCAGCGGTGACACTGGGCACAGTGCTCATCCACGAGAGATGGGCACTGGGCATGCGCGGGGATGGCTGGAGCAGTAGGCGGCGTCCACAAGTATGGAAATCAGCGATGGGGGCGGCATACAGGACCAGGGGGCAGAATAACGGCCATCAGGCAGCCCGCCCCCGTGTCACATTTACAGAATCCGAAGCCAAAAAGGTACCACTTTATAAACTCTTTTTTTTTGGTCAGAAAGGGGGCACAATAATAACAGGGACCTTTCTAGAATGCAGCCCAGGAGCTGCAGAGGGGGAATCTTTTAGGTTTTAGGGGAAATTTCTGCTGACAGGTTCCCTTTAAGAACGTGTTTCACAAGACCGGGTGAGTTTGCCTACCTGGGTACTGAACCCTGGCGTCACCAAAGCGCACACTGATATCCAACTGTCACAGATGTTAGTCCATGTTACTTGGGCCATCATTAAAAAAAGATCTCATGGCAGAGAAAGCTTACCGCCCTCCATTCACAGACCTTCCTCAGTCAGCCGTCTCCCTGCGTCTCGCACGCCACTCCTTATTGGTTCGCTTTTTCCTGTAGGGATTTAAGAACACAAGGAGTGAAAGAAGTCACTGACGTGACAGATGTCACCAAGGCATGGTCTCTATGCATGGTAAAGGACTCCTCAACTCTAGGCCCGTTCACTGCTTCTTGGTCAGCTGCACCTGTGCGGGGATCTCCATCCGATTCCATCAGCTCAGATCTAGACTTTCTTTTCGGCGTACCTAGCTTATTTGACAACAGGAAAGATCTACATCCTACATACATTTTGACTCTTACCTAATACTGCTCCACCCATCTAGAGAGGCACTTACGTCACTTCCTCCTGTACCGATAGGAGGGGAGGGAGTGGCCTAAATTTAGACTACCTCATGTTGTGTAAGCCGTAGCATATCCAGTGCAGAATCGACCACCATCTGATTCCATCTATAAAAACAAAACTAAGAAAAATATAGATTAGATCATTCCTATAACAGACATATATTCCTACATTCATAATAATCCAATAAACATGACATAGCTGTTGCAAAAGAAAGGCCAGCTTTAAAGCCTGCTTTAAAGCTTATCCAATATGTCTGCTGCTGGAAAAATGTAATAGGTATCTACTTCCTCCCTTTTTATTTTTTGTTTTTATATACTACTTTGGCAAAATATATAGATCTATAACAGTAAACAATATGATTAACCAACCGATAAATATAACTTATACTCTACTGGGAAATTTTGAAACCTTACAAAAGGGTTCATAGATATTCTGTATCTACAAAAAAAAGGAAAGTAATCAATATTGGCAGTTTGTATGCAAAAAAAAATACAAAACAAAAACAGAACGATAAAAACTAATTTGTATATTTTAAAAAATATACTTTTCCCTGCAAAATTAATTTAATTTAAATAGCAGCAGAATACTATTGATAATCTCCTATGAAATTTTGAACTCTAAGGATTAAACAAAATCCACTCCACCAGCCGGAAAAAGCACTTGTTAGTACATAAGACAGAAACAGCTTTGTAAATCTGCTGAAACTACCTTTTTGTTTTTCTTCTTTACAACTTGTGATAACTAGCAGCGTACTGTATACCCTCCCACACATCCCTGCAGGAGTGCGAGAGCATCATTAAAATAGATGGCTTGGGACTGGAAATCACTGCAACAAAAACAAGCAGTCCGGGGCTCCCCCCTGTGTCATTAGGGAAGGTTGGGGCAGACTCCTGGGTGCAGCCGGACTGTGGGCAGTATCTTGGGAAATCTCCTGGGACTGATTTAAAGGGATACTGTGATACTCTGGGAAAAGGCACACCTGGCTTCAGGTAGATCATTACTGAATCTACAGGGAACACCTTTATTGTGGATTTGTGTGTTGCAAGTTTTGGTTATGGTTTTGAGGGTACCTGGCCAAACACTGAGATTTGGGGGTGTGACACTTTCTTTGATAGTGACCGGGCTGACCACAACGCCAACAATTCTGTTGCTGGCTCTGATGGTTTTGTTGATTGGGAGCTACGTATAGGGGTTTGGGCCCTGTCGGGGCATGGGCTGTGGTGGGGGCTGCACCGGTGCGGTTGTATACACAAATTGATCTTGAGCCCATATTTTTAAAGCGGCACAATACTGTTGTTCACTTTGGAAAATGGTATCATCAGTGCCTGGGGGCATTGTGAGATGGGGCTCCATTAAGGGCCAAAAACTGTCTCCTGCTATTATCTTGGTGAGGTTAACTAGGTCCTTCCGAGCAGCTGAATATAACTGGTGGACCTGTAGCATCTTCCTATAAAATTGCATAGGGTTAATGTTGGGATCTGGCAAGCAGGGGATTAATGCCTCTGACTGGATGGGGTTGAAAGGGACATATTTAAATGAGGGCTGTTCCTCGTCAGGTTCGGGGTAAAACTCACTATGTGTCCTAGGGGAAAAAGGGGGATCCAAGGGGAGGGGATTAGTAACTGGGGAGCGTGACGGCAGACTGGCCGGTAAGGGGAGAGACGGCATTGCAGAAACAGGAGGGGTCAGGGGTATGGGTGTGGATAAGAGCTCCTGAGACTGTTCGGTTGTTCTCTGGTGTACAGGAGGCACATAGTAACCTCCTCCGGGAGTTAAAACAGGGAGGATTGGGACAGGCTTATTGCCGTAATTCAGGTGTGGGCGGTGAGCTGCACAATTATTACAACCATCTCTCCAGTCTGTGTTTTGGTAGCCACACTGGTAACATGTGCAGCTGGCTGGGTCGTATGGGGGCGGTTTCTCAATTGGTACTTCTGGATAGACGGGGGCAGGAGTGGGCAGAGTCAATGTGGGGGTTGTGGGGGATAGCTCTACTAACTGTGAGGTGGATGCTGGAACAGAGGGAACTAATGCTGGTGTGGGCAGTACAGGAAGAGTTAAGGAATTCCGGCTAGTAGGTGGGATCGCAGCATCTATGAGCAGCTCTGAAATAGGGGGAATAGAATGGGGATCAGGTTGCGGGGCAGCAACAAAACAACCTGCCGGAGGACCCTCAGATCCTTCCTCAGACTTGGGTAACATATAGTAAAACACAACATCTCCTCGCTCATCCTCTTCTTTGACCTCAATATATCTTTCTGATAGCAATATCTGTGTTATTCTGTTAAACAATTCAGCATCAATCAACAAATAATACTCTGAAAATCTCCGGGGCACGATGCACAGCTGAACTGTCTCCAGCACGTGCCCCTCCCTAAGGAATGTTTACTAAATCCATTCTGTGAATCCTCAGGTTTTTTAACCTCGTCTTCTCCGTTCTAAACATTTTTGTTATCTTGGTGCTGTCTGGATTACACTAATATATGACTATGCGGTGAGCGTTACAGCCCGGCCGGAACTTAAGGCTACACCTCTATACTAGCTGGCAACTCCTCAGCTATATAGTAATAAGGGTATCCCGCGCTTGGAGGAGGGGTACAAAATGTATTCCCTCCGGACTTGATCAGTTGCACCAATATTTTTTATTGTCCTAATCCCTATCTTCTTTCATTGAGCATCTGTCTCATGAAAGGAGGAGGACGTACAAAAATGTACATGCATATACAAGAATGTCCCGACCTCCAGACTTGGTCAACTGTATCAAATTTAATATCCTAATCCCTATCTTCAGTCACAGGAACCCCCCCACGTCTTTAATTAAAGACCGGGTCAGTCTAACTAGCTATATCCAGCCACCACCGTCTTTCCTGCCCTAACAACCGTCCTGTGGATCCCGTGTGACACGCGATCCACACCTCAGGGCTGGGATCGTGCTCTGAGCTCCAGCGGGCACTACCCCTGAGTCACAATCAGGAACCTTTTAACACCGATAAGGACACACAGCCCGTCACTCCCTCCTCTCCAAGAACAACCACAACGACAGTGAATACAAAATATGTAACACTCACCGAGGGTTGTAGGGGATCAGCCTGGTTGGAGCAGAGGGAGCTCTCAGTCCGTGACATCCAAACAATCAGTATTTGCAGGTCGGTAGTGCGGCCTTGAAGGATCCCTGCGCTGATGGGCGCCAAACTGTCAAGGGAGGAATTTGCGTTGAAGACTGCTAATGGAGTGCTCATTTGGGATATCCAGAGACGGTGCCGTATTAACTGTATATCAGTGCAAATATATATCAATGTATATAAGACAAAGAACACAGACATGCTCTCTTTTCAGCCAGCGTCATCAACTGAACTAGTTTAATTCGATAGATCCAATTATACCGTAAGTAAGCATAAATAACCTTGAAGCTAACGAAGGAGTGCTTTCCCTCCCCTATTTTTCACATCACATTGCCTGCCTCCCGTACATTCCTTCTATGTGAACATTACTGATAACACTTTTACAGCTTCACATTCTGGCTTCATCATCTTTGGTTAACTCCTTCATGATTATACAACTTTGAATTATACTATAGGTCCATGCGATGGCTACATAGACAGACAGATAATTATACAACTACATCTACATTTTGATTATTTATATACACAGATATTCTTATTACGTTAGAACAAACAAGCTATAACTCAGGCGACCTCCACAGTATATTCTCTAAATGGGCTATAATTAGCAGTGGGGTACCGCAGGGATCTGTGCTAGGACCAATCCTTTTTAATCTCTTTATTAATGACCTTGTGGATGGGATTGATAGTAAAGTGTCAGTCTTTGCTGATGACACCAAATTATGTATGATATTAAAAACTGACCTTGAAAGTAAAATATTACAAAACGATATGGATAAGATGTCAGAATGGGCAGATACTTGGCAAATGAGATTTAATGTTGATAAATGTAAAGTAATGCACTTAGGACGGAGTAATCCTATAGCTGCATATACTTTTAATGGAAGTAATCTTGGGCTAAAGAACAGAAGGACTTGGGTATTCTGGTTACAAATAAGCTGAGCAGCAGTACTCAATGTCAAGCAGCAGCTGCTAAAGTAAACAAGATTTTAGGGTGTATAAAAAGATATTAGATCCCGTGATCCCAATGTATTGTTGCCCCTCTATAAATCACTTGTAAGTTGTAAGGCCACATCTGGACTATGGGATCTAGTTTTGGGCTCCACATTTTAAGAAGGACATACAGAAGTTACAGTCAGTTTGAAGGCGGGCAACTAGACTACTACAAGGAATGGAAGACCTCCCATATGATGAGAGGTTGAAAAAGTTAGATATGTTTAGCTTAGAAAAATGACGTCTCAGAGGAGATCTCATTTATATGTATAAATACATGTGTGGTCAATATAAAGGACTGGCGCATGACTTATTCCTTCCAAAGACAATACTAAGGACCAGGGGCATACACTGCGTGTGGAAGAAAGGTGATTCCGGCATCTACATAGGAAAGGGTTCTTTGCAGTTAGAGCAGTCAGACTCTGGAATGCCCTACCACAAGAGGTAGTAATGGCAGATACTATAACAGCTTTTAAAAAAGGGCTGGATGATTTCCTCAGTACACAACATTGTCGGTTATAAATTACTTAATATCAAAATGTAAAATTGGTGGAGGAAGGTTGAACTAGATGGACCAAGGTCTTTTTTCAACCTATACAACTATGTAACATTACCTCTGTGCAAAGAGAGAGGAGCTCACAGAAGAGCAGGTAAGTAGTTGGTATCAACCTACATGTATCTATGTAGCGTAATAGTTACTAAAAAGCTGGATAAACCCTTTAATCTGTCCATCTTCTCTGCACTTTTATCCGATTCTTGCATATGATGGAATCTAATTATAGTGAATGACACTCGGCTACAGCAACCATGGAGTTATACATGGAAAACGTAGACATATTCAGGATGATGGTCGTATCACTCAGAGAGAAGTTGTAAGCACAATCGGCATTTCACAGGAACGTGTAGTTGTTGAGGATAAAGAATTGAGTATCCAAAAATACTTAATTCAGCCATTTCATAGACTCAGGTATATAGTTTAGTAAGATGTAAACTAACACACATATCTATGCATGTCTTTGTTCTCTTTTATTCTTTTACTAACACGTTTATATAAGTATATTGCATATTCAGTGTATTTTCCTTAACCTCAGTATATACTAGAATATATATATATATGTATAGCTTGAATATGGCCACCATTTCCTGGTTTACACCCAAGACAGATGGACAAAGAAATTCCTGAAGCTTTAGATTGACCAATCCAAGGGGCATATGCAGATCTCTCTACGTCATGAAGCCCTGACCTACGATACTTGATTGGACTAGAACTCTTGTTTACACCCCTTTTACTTCGTGGTCTAATTGTCCGAGAATAAAGATTTTCAGTCTTGCCTCAGCCTTGGTCGTGAGAGGAAGAGTTTTAATTGATTTCCAATTAATTATCATTCTTTTTCGCCGTGCACAAACGACATTTTAATTCGGAACAACGATCAGATCGAGGGATCAATTGTATCCCAACATCCCCAACAACTGGAGGCACTGCTGAGAAACCGTAAGAAAGATTGGCCGAACTTCTATCTCGGATCCGAGGGATCGTTTCCTAGTACCCACAGGCCGCCGAAACAGGAGCTGATCACTCAAAATCGCAGGTAAGTGTCATATATAATGTATATGAGAACTGCCTGCGGTTTCGGAGACTTGTGGCGAACGGTCTGATCTCTGAACTGAGGAAGGGGTTGACGCTATTGACCCTTAGCGGGCTTGAATCTTTCGCCGGTAGTCTAAGAACAAAGAGACGGACCCAGACCCCATAGCGTCATAGGGTCCGTGGGTCATACGATCTGATCGTTTGTTTTCTTTATTGCTAATTGTGAACGGTGTTTTTAGCTTCATAGATAGCTTGTAGATTCTACGCTCTGATCTAGTTTTCAAAGAGTTAATTGCCTGTAGTTTTTTTTTCTTCTTCGCTGTGACCGAAGGAAGAAGGGAGGTAGTCACAGACTGAGCGCGGGAATTGTATTACACGCTGTCTGCAGTGTCTTAGACAAAGAAAGCAGGGGGGTTGATAGTTAATCCCCCCCTTGCCCCTGCATTTCTTCACTAAGAGGAAAGTTTGTGTGTGTTAGAAAGTGGGGCGGGTTGGAATGCCCACAGACGCAGCTGTTGTCTTTGTTCTGTGAAGGAGAAGGGGGGTGGAGGGTGAAGAGGCAGACGCTGGGTATTACAACAGCGCAGCTCTTTGGAGAGAGGAGGGGTCAGTGGAGGTTGTTGCAGCCTTTGTATTACAGCAAGTTGTAATGATTTGAAAGAAAGACAAGTGTTATCTTGGTTTGGATTTGAGAGAAATTAACTAGTTTATGCGTTTTTCAGCATTTTGTAATCGTTGGTTTGTTTTTGGAACAGAGAGATAAGGGAATTGGCGTGTCCCCCAGTGTTTTATATATATATATAAAATACATCGATTCTTGTGTTAATAGCCGGAAATAGGAACACGTGGAGAACGGTATTAGTATCCACGTGTTGGACGCTGAAAAAGTGCGTCCGCTTACACGGGAAAGAGGGGGAGGGATTCCGGTGGTGGAGAAAAGTGTTTTGAACCAGCGTATTCCCCTGAGTATTAACTCATGCACTGCTATGTGAGACGCCGGTAATAGGGACGCGTGAAGGAACGGTTTTTGTATTCACGCGTTGGACGTCTAAGTGTGTCCTTATTGCATAGTAGGGAAGTGGGAAGAGGGTTCGGTTGGAACGGTCGGTCCAATTAAGCACTATGTATACTTTGTTCAGAAGGAAAACGGTTCTTCCGGAGGATGCCGAGAGCGCTAGTATTCTAGTTGGAAAACGAGAAGGGAAAAAATATACGAAAAATTGTAAGAAATTGTGTAAAATTGTTGGATTACCACCAGGTGGCAGGCTGCAGCCCAGTGTATGGAAGTCTATATTGACCGCCAATAAGGGGATACTTGAAGATAATAATCTGTTAGATACAGCAAGGGCTTGGTTTCGGACAGCTGCGGTGTTACAGAAAGAGGGCTGGCAGGAGATTGAAGTGGACCAAGGAGATGTTAAATTGTATGGTT
The DNA here is from genome assembly GCF_048569485.1 of Anomaloglossus baeobatrachus. Taxonomy (NCBI): domain Eukaryota; kingdom Metazoa; phylum Chordata; class Amphibia; order Anura; family Aromobatidae; genus Anomaloglossus; species Anomaloglossus baeobatrachus. The sequence continues at coordinate 89,018 of NW_027441973.1, read as the reverse complement.
ATGTTTTAAGTGAAAAATCAAAGGTTCAAGTGATGGATTCACAAACCTCATTGCCGCCGTCTTACAACAGCTCCGCGGCCGATTCAGGTGTTGGTCCAGGTGGATGGATATGCCCTGTTTGTGATTGCCAAAATCCTGATTATTGTGGTGTTTGTTATAACTGTGGAGGACAAAGACCTCATTCACTGCCTGCTATAGCTTACAGTCCCCCCCTTTACCCCCCTTTGCCTGTTGCTGTTTCTGACGTCACTAAATGTCTTCCTTTAACTGTGACCCATCGTTCTCCTTCTCTAGGATCTGCTGTATCCGGTATTAACCAAACCCCCCCTTTGCATGCTGTAATGCAAACTAGTTTAGAGCCCTTAAAAGTAACGCCCCTGGCACCGCCCGTAGCTTCTGCCCCTCCCTGTACACCCATAGTGTCCCAACATGGCAATACTCCCGGAAGTCAGATGCCTGGAACTTCCTGTGGTGGCCATCTTACTACACCTCATAAACCACAATTACTTTGTCCAGTCATCACCCCAGCCGGCACCTATTATAGCCCGGTGCCTGAACCCGGTTTGCTTTGTCCTAATCTTTCAGCATCCTCAGTGGCACCTCCAGTTTTGCAACCTCATAGGCCCCTACCACATACTACCCGTTCTGCACTGTCACATGAGCTTATTGATCTGGATCCACCCGGACAGGAGGGTGTTACTTATGCACAGGACGGTGTGGCTTATGATAATCCCCATACAGATGGAGGATCACAGGATTCATTTTCTACCATATCCGAGGAGTGGGACCCTGTCTTTCAGCGTTATCATGCCTGTGCCAATGGCACACTCCTCCTCTCAGTTGGAAAAGGAGACATCACTACCATGTCTGTAGGAGCCGTGGTTAATCCTGCCAACGGCCACCTGCGCCACAGTGGTGGCCTAGCTGCTCGTATAGTCAAGGCTGGAGGCGAATCTATACAACGTGATTCAGAAGCCCTAGTACGTACACAAGGCCCTGTCCAACCAGGACGTATTGCTATTACAGGCCCAGGCAACCTGCCCTGCAATCTAGTCATTCATGCAGTTGGCCCACTTTATGATTCTAATCAACATGACACCAGTTGCCGGATCCTCCGAGAGGCAGTCGAAGCAGCCATTCTATACGCTTCCCAGGCCTCTCAGGCCGAGATGCCTTTACGGTCAATAGCCTTGCCCGCCATTTCGGCTGGAATTTTCGGATTCCCTATCCGAGCTTGTGCAAACGAGATTGTTAAAACCATAATGCCCCTAATCCATGGCCAGATGTTGAATTTGCAAGAAATTCGTCTAGTCGGAAGTTTGGAAGCGACTGTTAAAGCACTCCAGGATGCCCTCCAAGGATATGTTCGCCCATCCAAACCCACTATCATCTCCAGGAAACTACCTATTATGGTTGAAGATGCAAGTGATGATCAAGTACCAGTCCGGACACAGAAAGCCGTACTTGATAAGGACGACTCAGAACCCTTGATGTACATAAAGTTTACTCCTGGACAGGCAGCAACCTTAGTCTCCACACTGCCAGACCCAGAGGCCCAACCTATGCCATTTTACCGCCGTATCGTACAGATCCAGAAGATGTACGCAGCTACCTGGCAAGATTTAATGTCATTGGCCCAAATTAAAGCAGGAGACTCTTATTGGCCAGTCATGGAAGGGGCCCTGAATGATTCTCGCCTGTCTTCTGAAGAAACCTGGCAATCCGGTGTCACTTTTTGTGAACAGTTGAAATCCTGGGCACAAGATCGTTTATCTGATCAAGCCACCAGCCTTAAGGATGTAACTCAAGATCAAGCAGAGTCAGTTGAAAAATACGCTTCCAGACTCACCCAGATGTTCGCAGACCTCGGATTCTCACAACAGATTAAACCACAGGCTCAGCTTTTGTCACAAGCCTTTGTCGCTGGTCTGAGGGAGGAGCTTAGGAACAATATAATGAAGACTCGCCCGGAGATTGAAAATGCTACCATGACAGATGCTATTATTATTGCAAAAAGCTTCCAGAAGAATATGAAACCCTCCAAGAAGGCAATGGTTGTCCTGGCGGAAGAGGACTCTGAGAACCCTCAATACGTTATGTCTAATGTATCACCATTTCCTACGCAAGTGTACCCTCCCGCTATCTATCAGACTACAGCTGAACCTTCACCACAATTTCAAAACTACCCTGACCAGAGAGGAGTCAGAGGCCCTTGCTTCAGGTGCGGAAGAGAAGGACATATCAAACGGGATTGTCGAGTGCCACCTAATAGGTATTACTCTCGGAACGGTGATAACAGACAACTAAGGAGACCATATCTGGAATCTCAACAAGTTGTCCAGAACCAGGCCCAACAACAGCCACAATGATGGTCAGGCACGCCTGAACCTACCATGGCTTCTACCACAAGTGCCTTTTCTCCTTGCTCTGCAGTCACCCTACTGGTAGATGAGAACCCAATCAAATTCATGGTGGACACAGGTGCGGCCAAAACTGTTATTAGACAACAAGACTTACCATTGTCAGTTCCTCTTACTTCAGACACTTTTACTTGTGTTGGTGTAGATGGCACACCAACTAAAAACCAACTTACAGTGCCGGTCCCAATCGGTCCTTTCCCTGAAGTTTTGACCAGACTCCTGGTGTCTCCTACCTGTCCCATTAATCTTCTGGGTGCCGACCTCTTACACCGTTTCCGAGCCAACATCAATTTCGACTCCGATGGCATGACGGTAACTTTCTACAATCCCAATACACCGGAGGGAATTGAAGACGTGTGTATTGTCTCAGCATTGCCTATGATGCTCTTGTATCGAGATGATCCCTTGTATGGAATACCTGACAGTGTTATAGCTCTTATACCACAGTCTCTATGGTCAACGGGTCCCGAAGATGTTGGCCGTCTGCAAGTACCTCCCGTTATGGTGCGTCTTAAACCTGGGGCCCAGCTACCCCGAGTGCCGCAATATCCTCTGAAATCCATCCAGGAAGAAGCACTCAAACTGCAAATATCAGCTCTCCTTGAAAACGGGGCCCTCATTCGCTGTGTTTCGCCATGCAATACGCCATTGTTTCCTGTCAAAAAGAAGACATCTAAAGGAGAAGCTCCTAAGTTTCGGTTAGTGCAAGATTTGAGGGCCGTCAATGCTGCTACTCTGTTGGAAACCCCAGTGGTACCTAATCCACATACTCTTCTTGGACAGATCCCACCCTCAGCGACCGTTTTCACTGTCATTGATCTCGCCAACGCTTTCTTCAGTGTACCTCTGCATCCGGACTGTCAATATCTGTTCGCTTTCACCTTCCAAAGAGGCCAGTATACATGGACAGTCATTCCACAAGGAGCACAAAACAGTCCCAATCAGTTCACCCAAGCAATGTCTATCATTCTCTCACCATGGCAGCAAGAGCATCCAGAAGTGGCTCTTTTACAGTATGTGGACGATCTACTCCTCTGTGCTGGGAGTGAACAAGACTGCTACGACTTCTCCGTATCTTTGCTCCAGTTCCTTGCAGCCCAAAATTGTAAGGTCTCTAAGGCAAAGGTTCAGTGGTGCCAACCCAAAGTCGTATTCCTTGGTCATTGTATTTCACCAGGCTGTAAGCATCTTACGGAGGACAGGAAAGAGGCCATTGATGCTTTATCTTTTCCCAGGAATATCAAACAACTGCAAGCCTTCTTAGGCCTCATCACGTATTGCAGACAATGGATACCAGACGCTTCCAGGATCATGCAACCGTTGTACGATGCTGTCAAGACCAATCATATCACATACGACGACTCTCCTGAGGATTATGACAAACGAAATTGGGCTTTCGAGAAACTCAAAGACGCCATCTTAACAGCCCCAGCATTGGGCCTTCCGAACTATGCTTTGCCATTTACTCTTTTTCTTCATGAGATCGATGGCCATGCCTCTGGAGTGTTAACACAAGACCATGGCTCCAGAAAACGCCCAGTTGGATACTACTCTTGCAGACTTGACCCTGTGGCAAGGGCCTCGCCCACCTGTCTTCGTGCGGTCCATGCTGCACATCTTCTTCTTGACAAAACGGCCGACATTACCCTTGGCCACCCCACGGTGGTTCAAGCACCCCATGATTTGAAGGCGATTCTTGACCAGACTCAACCAAGACACCTGTCCGCCCAATGTCACCTTCGTCTTCAGTGCTCCCTACTACTTCCTGACAACGTTACTCTACAGCGATGTACCACCTTGAATCCCGCCACTCTTCTTCCGCTTTCTAGGGGGGACTACCCCATATGTCAGCATGAAGCCCATGAACGCTGCAGCTCCTGCGACATGGTTGACGTCCCTGTTTGCAGCCATGATTGCTTAAAGGAGATGGAAAAGGAAACTACTACACCTTGTCAAGTATCTGAAACACCTTTGCCGGATGCAGATCTTACTTTGTGGACAGATGGTTCTCGGTACGGGGATGGCGGCAAGTTCTACACGGGATTTGCTGTGACCACTCTGAATCAGCCAATTACATCGGGAGCCATACCATCCCACATGTCAGCACAAGAAGCAGAATTGGTAGCTCTCATCAAGGCATGTGAAGCGGCAGAAGGGAAAAGAGTCAACATCTATACTGACAGCAGGTATGCCTTTGGGGTTGTACACGACTTTGGACTGCTATGGTTGCACAGAGGACTCATTAACTCAACTGGAACTCCAGTGAAGAATGCGGTACTTGTCCAGAGACTGTTGCAGGCAGTTCAGATGCCCAGAGAAATAGCTGTCATGAAGGTCAGAGCGCATGGACGGCTGGACAGCCCAGAAGCACTTGGCAATCATTATGCTGACGAACTAGCGAAGACGGCAGCACGAGAGAAACCGGAAGAATTGGCGGATATTCTACTTATGGTAATAACCAGGACGGGGAAGACTACACAGCCAGAAGACTCAGGCAACAAGGTGGGGAGGACTCTAAATGATAAACTCATATCGGAACAGATCCATGCTCCATATGATGAAAGACAAGAATGGAAGAAGATGGGAGCCAAAGTGGATTGGAAACTATGGAAGCTTGAGGGTCGAGTCTGTCTACCAAGAAGAATGTTCCCTGCAGTAGTAGCATGGGCCCATGGTTGTACGCACAGAGGGAAGAATCAAATGTTGGCACTCATCCAGAAGTTCTACTACGCACCAGGAATTTCCTCAGCAATATCCGCGTACACCAGAAGCTGCCAGACTTGCATAACATGTAATCCTGCACGAACAGAGAAGACACCACAAAAACATCTGGCGAAGCCTCTTTATCCATTTCAAAGGATACAAGTGGACCACATCCAACTACCCAAAGTGGGGAAGTACGAGTATGTTTTGGTAGTTGTCGACATCTTTTCCAGTTGGCCCGAGGCCTACCCGGTAGTCAACATGACTGCAAGAGTCACAGCTAAACGGCTCATCACGGAAACCGTGTGCAGGTTTGGAATGCCAGAAGTCATCGAAAGCGATCAAGGACCAGCCTTCACAGCTAACATTTACCAAGAACTGTGGAATATGCTTGGGGCAAGTCTCGGACTGCATACTCCTTATCACCCCCAGAGCAGTGGGAAAGTGGAAAGGATGAATTCAACTCTGAAAACCAAACTGCTCAAGGCCTCACAGGACAGTGCACTGCCCTGGACAGAACTTCTCCCTATAGTCCTGTACCATGTCAGAAACACCCCTGTTGCAAAACATGGCCTAACCCCCTTTGAAATACTTTTTGGTTCCGTCCCCAGATTAGGGTCCTATTTCCCTCAAAATTTGTCTGACCACCATGACTCAGTTGTGCAGTTTGTTATTGAACTAAGTCGAGAGTTAACTAAAACACATGCAGCAGTTTTCTCTTCTCTTCCAGATCCTGACACAGATCTAGCCACCCACACATTGAAACCAGGAGAGTGGGTGGTGGTTAAGAAACACGTCAGGAAGAATTGTCTGGAGCCCAGATACGAAGGCCCGTTCCAGATAATCCTGGTGACTCCTACCTCCGTGAAACTTGAAGGCAGGACAACATGGATCCACGCCTCGCATTGCAGAAGGGTCGATCCACCAGAGCTGCACTGAGTGTCCTGCTTATACTTATCCTTTGCACAAAATCTGTGTGGTCTCAGGCCACTGTTACTAAAACAAATGATGTGGTTACGTTTTGGTACAATAGTTCGACACAAGTTGTCACTTTTACATTTGATTACTGTGATATCGTGAAATGTCAACTAGGACGGGTCCCCCAAATGGGATGTCAGGCACACCTGAGACAGGGGCAACAGTACATATGTGTTACAGGAGGAGGATATGGAGACACATGTAGCTCATGGAAGGCTGTTGGGTGGAATACTGGTGAAAATTGGGGATACAAACCAAGTGTAGCCTTAAATAAACGGGATGAGAAGGGCAGATCTTTACTTACCAGGATGACACTCTCCCGTGCACCAGTCACTAGAACATGTACTACGAATAACCAGTGTAACCCTTTAGTTCTAAACATAGAACACCCCCAACCACAGGATGAAGGTATATACCTTCTGGGTACACATATAAAGGGTGGACACAATGGTTGTATGCAGTTGGGAAAATTTAGGTTATTACAGATGACAAAAGTTCTACCAGTATTTCGAATGCTTACACATATTCAGACCTTTCACAGTATGGTAGCCATAGCTAATCCCACCATGGAAGATGTATATGCAGTTGAACAGGGTTATACAGACACCAACCTGTGGTTAGAATGGATGAAATATACAGTACACCAAGCCAACAGGTCAGACTGTTATGTATGTGCAGGAGCCAGACCTCATTTAGGAACTGTCCCACTGAATTTGGATTACGAAGCTGAATTATGTCTTGTTAGTCTGTTTACAAATATGACTGAGGGTAATGCATGTGAAGAATGGAAAAAGAGATACCCGATAGTAGCTAAGGCCTTCTCCCCTGGGAAAGGCATTACTATATACCCTGGCAACTATACCTGTTATAATGTGAGTGGTCAAGGGAGAGATATGGGTAGATTTCGAGATGGGTTCTGTGGATCCTATAGCAATCTCACCCGTGATCACTTAATTAACCAGGTACAGTCCGTGGCAGATGTGTTTTGGATTTGTGGGGATATGAAAATTCGATCACGAGTAGAAGGAAATTGGACGGGAGAATGCACTTTAGCTAAGGCACTTATGCCTATACACATAGCCCCCGCTGACCACACTGTCAAAGAAAATGACTTTATAGCACACATCAAAATCAACTTACGGACTCGACGGGGTGCAGATGATGACCGTACCAGTAGAAATACACCTAAAGGTTCTTTTGACCCACATGTTTACATTGATGCTATTGGAGTGCCTAGGGGGGTCCCTGACGAATATAAGGCCAGAGACCAAGTCAGGGCGGGGTTCGAATCCATTATCCCCATAATTACTGTAAATAAAAATGTAGACTGGATTAACTACATCTACTATAATCAGCAACGTTTTGTTAATTATACACGTGACGCCTTACAGGGACTGGCAGAACAACTAGATCCGACTTCCATCATGGCTTATCAAAACAGAATGGCTTTAGATATGATCCTTGCAGAGAAAGGTGGAGTCTGTAAAATGGTGGGGGATGTTTGTTGCACATATATACCAGATAACACTGGAGTGGATGGGAAGGTCACCTTAGCTATAAAGAAACTTACTACACTGTCTGAAGAATTAAAGAAAAATTCAGGAGTGACCGACCCTTGGGGAGATTATTTTGGATGGACGAGTTCTTTTAAAGGCTGGTTGATCCAGATAGGGACCGCCTTAAGTATAGTATTAGTTATATTACTAGCCATTCTGGTTTGTGTAATTCCGTGTTTGAAGAAAATATTTTCCAAAACAGCTGAAGTCACATTAGGAGGGACCTTTCCTTTACTCGAAACAGAAGACCTAGATATGACAGACGACATGCCCATAAAGACCAACACGACCCTCTCCCCCAGTTACAAAACGATTCTGCTAGAATAAACTGTTAGAAGAGAGGACTTAGAGAACCTTGGGACATGGGAAAGTCCAACTACAAAGGGTGAGGACTCGCCTAGGAGTCCTTGGTCTCAAACTGGTGAAAAAAAACCACTTCCCCTCTCCACCCATGCCTCAATGTTCAGTTAGGCAGGTTTTCCGATAAGTCTTTCTACCTCTCTTCCTAAGGGAACACAGTACCCTTAGAATTCAGAAATGGCAGAAGTAAGTCTTTAGGGGGGACTGTTGAGGATAAAGAATTGAGTATCCAAAAATACTTAATTCAGCCATTTCATAGACTCAGGTATATAGTTTAGTAAGATGTAAACTAACACACATATCTATGCATGTCTTTGTTCTCTTTTATTCTTTTACTAACACGTTTATATAAGTATATTGCATATTCAGTGTATTTTCCTTAACCTCAGTATATACTAGAATATATATATATATGTATAGCTTGAATATGGCCACCATTTCCTGGTTTACACCCAAGACAGATGGACAAAGAAATTCCTGAAGCTTTAGATTGACCAATCCAAGGGGCATATGCAGATCTCTCTACGTCATGAAGCCCTGACCTACGATACTTGATTGGACTAGAACTCTTGTTTACACCCCTTTTACTTCGTGGTCTAATTGTCCGAGAATAAAGATTTTCAGTCTTGCCTCAGCCTTGGTCGTGAGAGGAAGAGTTTTAATTGATTTCCAATTAATTATCATTCTTTTTCGCCGTGCACAAACGACATTTTAATTCAGAACAACGATCAGATCGAGGGATCAATTGTATCCCAACATCCCCAACATAGTCACATTATTGCTCTGCTTGGTTATGGGAAGATCTGTGCACGATGGCCGCCCCGGATGCTGACGTCTGACATGAAAGCCACAGACCGGACATTTACCAGGAAATCCTCTCACGTTACGAGAATGAAGGTGACGCCTTTCTGCATTCAATTGTGACAGGAGATGAAGCTTGTGTACACCACTACGGACCAGAGCCGAAACGTCCGTCCATGGAACATCAGCACAAAGGCTCGTCCCAGAAAAAGACATTCACGACCCCGTCCTCAGCCGGGAAATCCTGGCCTCAGTGTTTGGGGAGATGGCGTTATCCATGGGGATTTCCTACAACGTGGAGAACAATCACTTCAGAGCGTTACATCACAACGCTGCCAACTGCGAAACCACGACTAACATACACTGAGGAGCTGATCATGTGACCCCTGACTCCTCCCCTCCATGTGACATCATCACAGGTCCTGTAAGCACAGAGCAGCCATATATCTAGTGTGCGGCTCTGCAGGTGGAGGTGTGTGGAGATTCCCCATTACTGGGGCAGGCGGCATTAACCCCTTCAGCTCTGAGACTATTTGGGGCGGGTGAGGTTCCTCTCTCTGTTCCTCGGATATAATGGCGGCGGCTCTATCTGTCTCTGTCACATACGTTCTGCTGATATTCCGGCCTCTGTTCTGGGAAATGTCGTCTCCATCTTATTATAGTCTCAGTGTTTTCCCTATAGTGAAGGAGATTTCTTGTATCTCCAGTAACTGTATTATTACAGCGGATTCTTCATGATGTTACATCGTCATCTTCTCCCCATTCAGGTCCCTACAATATCGGATCCTCTCAGTGGAGATCTTCTATAAAAGAGAATTCTCCTGATTGCCCCGTGAAGGATGGATATGGACAGGGACAAGATGGCGGAGAGGATATTACACCTCACCCTAGAGATCCTCTTCCGGCTTACTGGAGAGGTGAGAGATTCTGATGACGTCACATTACATCATTCTTATCTATGGGAATAACGGATGGACAGAACTGGAGAGGTGAGGGCTCTGGAAATGTCTGGAGTGAGATTTATTACTGTGTCTCTCCATAACCAGGATTACACAGTAGTGAAGAAGACCTCTAGTGAGCGCTGTCAGGACCCTGTGTCTGAGGGATGGGGAAGACCCCTGAGCCCAATCACGGAGCCTCCACCTCACCCCTCGATACATGAGGACATCAATGACCAGAAGATCCTAGAACTTACCTACAAGATGATTGAGCTGCTGACTGGAGAGGTGACACTGCTGGGAATGCTGGGACATTATACAGTAACGCTATGAAGGGATCGGGGGTGACGGTATCATTGTATGTGTCAGGTTCCTATAAGGTGTCAGGACGTCACCGTCTATTTCTCCATGGAGGAGTGGGAGTATTTAGAAGGACACAAAGATCTGTACAAGGACGTCATGATGGAGGCTCCCCAGCCCCTCACATCACCAGGTAATAGACAGGACTAAATACACACGGCCTATAATTATCTGTATGTAAGGAATGAATTCAGTCCCTGTATGTGTCTCCTCCAGGTCTATCCAGTAAGAGGACAACACCAGAGAGATGTCCCCATCCTCTCCTCCCACAGGACTGTAAACAAGAAGACCCCGATGTTCCTCAGGATCATCAGGTAGATGGAGAGAAGGTGCCATGAAATCTCCCTATGATGTGTAGACGGCTGTGAAGGTCTTTTGCTCAGTCTTGTTTTATCCTCCAGTATTATATGTTTTATACTTGTGTAATCAATTGAAATACTATGTCCCAAGAATGACAAAAGTATTTTAGGAGTGATACCTTTATAGGCTAACCAAAAAAATTATATTAGCAAGCTTTCAAAGCACAGAGGCTCCTTCTTCAGGCAAATTACAAATGAATTACTGAGACTAAACACAACATTTAAATGAATGTTACAACAGGACATGGGAAAGAAGATGCCTCCTAAAGATAAGCCAAGGAAATCAAATTAAGTTTTTTCTTAGAAATGATTTGATTTCCTTGGCTTATCTTTAGGAGGCATCATCTTTCCCATGTCCTGTTGTAACATTCATTTAAATGTTGTGTTTAGTCTCAGTAATTCATTTGTAATTTGCCTGAAGAAGGAGCCTCTGTGCTCTGAAAGCTTGCTAATATGATTTTTCTGGTTAGCCTATAAAGGTATCACTCCTAAAATACTTTTGTCATTCTTGGGACATAGCCAGAAAAATCAATTGAAATACTAACACTGTACCACAATATTACCCTGTATTGCACATACTTGTGTAATGAGAGCGGTGGAGATGGCAGGATTAGAGCTGATCATAGATGGGACTTCTCCTTCTGTCTGTGACTTTTACAATATTTGTTTCAGGGTGAAGATCTGCCCCATATTAATACTACAGAGACATATGTGAGGGGTGATGAGCGGAGTAAAGAGGAGATTCCTACAGATAACCGCCCAGGTGAGTAGTGACCACTAAATGCAGAGAAGTCACAGATTCTTCTCAGTCACCGGCTGTGGCTGCTTTATCAGGGTTGTAGTCCGGCCATATCAAATGGTCACCATTCTGCTGCTAGACCACCACATGCTCCTCCACCCAAAACTGTCCCCATTATTTTGGGCATTGGACGCTCTTCTGTTGGAGTGAGATCTGTATCAGCCAGATCTTACAGGTAGGATCCATACTGTCCTCTGAAATTAGAAGATTTTGACCCTTAGCTGCCCAATTCTCTAATCTGCAGAGCCAAATGACAGCGTACGTAGAATGTGCAGACAACTTTGAAAATCATGGGAAGAAGAATCTAAACTGTATGGTGGACCCCTAAGAGAAAGCGGAGGGTAATGATGCTGGTGACCTCCTAGATTCTTAGTTTGGTGCCGTGTTCACCATATGAATAAAGATTGATTACTCTCAGTGGGAGAAACAAAATATTAATCTTGTAGTTGATGAAGAGACCTCAGTAGTCTGGAAAGCTTGCTTTCTAACATCATTTATTATATTTTTGTTCTCCATTAGTAAGTATCATAACTACAAGATTCTTATTGTTTCTCCACTGAGAGCGATGAATCCATCTTCCTAGAATCTCGGCATCTTATTGATGGATCTTCCTTCTCTCCCTTCTGATGAATGTGCTGATAGGGGCGTTTATATCCAAAGTTCAGCACAGGGTAACTGTAACATATGAGGGAGGTTAGAATTACCCCACAGTGGGTACATGGAGGCCGGGCAGCCCACCCACAGGATTTCCAAAATGTAATTGGAGAAAAAAGGAAAGTAATAACACATAACATAACATTAACACATGGTAATAATTAACACAAAAAGTTCTCATATTTTTATCTTCAAGAGCCTGAAAGATATTTTCTCTGAATTGTACAAATGTCCATTATATAAGACCTTGTACTGGAGCCGTCCATTGTGGAGTCCGAGAGGCAGAAAGTAAATGTCTAATATTTCTTCAAGAAACTCCTCTGACAGAAGATATTGGCCCCTACAATAGTTTGGATTGCCGAGAGCCCCCGAGCCACATACCGTAATTACTCCAGATGTGGCACCTCTAGTTACTAAATCACTGACGGTGAAGGCTGTCGGGTGGAGGGCGGTCATTTTAGTTGATGTGTTATTATCTATAGTCACAGTTTTCTCTATAGTAGTTAGTACCAAAGCCGCTTTTATTTCATGGCTTTCCACTGCAGCCAGTTTTCTGCTCCTATCCAGGCCCCATTTCTCCAATCTGACATCTGTCACTTTACATGGTAACACCTTTGTAATGCTGAATCTGATCCCAGTGTTTCTGAGATTTGTTTCTGTGGCATATTCTACTTTATCTTAGCTGTAATGTTAGGTTGATTTGTTTTCCATTTATTTAAACAAAAAAATCCTGAAATTTACCAAAAATGTGAAAGAATTAGAAGTAATGAAACATTGTATTTGGAGGCTCTTAAAATCAATTGAAATACTATGTCCCAAGAATGACAAAGGTATTTTAGGAGTGATGAGTGATGAGGTAGTCGTGTGTGACTGGTGACACAGGGTGTAATGTGGAGGAAAAGATCTGAGGAGATGAGGTGGGTGGGGAGGATGGAGGGAGAGATGACCAGGTCATTACTGGGTTTAGGGATCAGAGGCGTAAGGAAAAATATGAAGTGTTATAAGGGTGAAAGTGAAGAGAAACACAAACATTGTTTGCAGAGTCTCTGTATCCAGTTACCTACAGGTTCCTTCCGGTCCATTTCTGGTCCAATTCATTGCATCATACTTATATGGTGCAGACTTGTATTGATGCGATTAAAATTTCATGCAGACTTCAGAGGAAGGGGAGGGGTCGTCACTTATCTAGATCACTCACTTCAAAACTGAGCCCAGATGTGGGGATACCATAGCCAGAGATAACGAGGGGGTCATAAAGAAAGTGGGGAGAGGGTGATGGAGGGGTCAGTTAGAAGCATATTAAATTGCTACAAGAAGCAGAGAGAAGGAAGATCAGTTCATGGAAAGTAGGGTGGCTGATCAAACATACCAGATATTAGCACAAGCAGCAGAGAGAAGGAAGATCAGTTCATGGGAAAGTAGGGTGGCTGATCAAACATACCAGATATTAGCACAAGCAGCAGAGAGAATATGATCTAGATGGTTGGTGAACACTTTGAAACCCTGGGTGCTTCACAGAATTTTATAACGTTGATCCATAAAAATAAAAAAAATCCACTTTTACCACAAAATTGTTACTTGTTACGAAAACACTCTGCATCCAAAACGCTGCAAACCCTGATCATGGACACATAGCCTAAAAAGCTAGTAATGAATGGATGGATGGATTAATGGATGGATGGATGGATAGATGTCAAACACATATATAATGTCCCATATTGTAGCATATTCTAAGCTGGCACCCTTTAGTGACTTTCATGTGGCACTAAAGGGTGTTTAGCCTTGTTTTAGCCAAAAAATAAATAAATAATTTATTAGAGGGAACCTGTCACCACTTTTTTGCCCTATAAGCTGAGGCCACCACCACCGGGCTTTTATATACAGCATTCTAACATGCTGTATATAAGAGCCCAGGCCGCTTTGAAAAATAAAAAACACTTTATAATACTTACCTAACGGTTGCGCGGGGGGCCTAATGGGCGTCTCTGTTGTCCGCTGTCGGCGCCGCCTGTTTCGGCCATCTTCATCCTTCTTCTGAAGCCTGTGTGCATGACTCGTCTACGTCATACACACTCGCCGATCCTGCTCAGGACCTGAATGCCGGCGAGTGTGGATGACGTCGGACCCGTCATGCACAAAGATGGCCGAAAGAGGCGGCACAACAACGGAGACCAGGAGGAGCACTTTGGCCACATCAGGTGACCGAGGGAGGAGATTTATCTCCCATCTGACATGTTTGATCATGCCAAGTGGGAGATAAACCATCTTTTTAAGGGCTTGAATCGTGATCTCCAGGGTCTCGGCTAACCCCGGCAGCTGAAACCTCAGAGATTTTCCGACGCTATACACTTTTTTTTTCTTTTTCTTGCTGCCGTTTTAATCCGTAAAGCTGTCATAAAGAGGTTAAAGGTCTGTGAAAATATTTTTTTCTTGTTCGGATATTGAAGTAATTTGTCTTTTTTTTTTTTTTTGTGATTTCCTCGGCTTCATTCTCATAATACTGTCGTCGTCTTTGTTTTTGATTTTATGATGAGGCGGAATCGGTTTCTTCGGCAGTTTTTATTTGGTTTTAACGTTTTTTAGCTACAAAAATAAAAAATGACAAAAATTTAATACGCTGCAGTGCGGAGCCCGGATGTGAATACACTTAAAATGATAAAACTGGCACAAAAATGGACATCAAAGTGGCACCGAAGTGCGTTATGTAAAGGGTTAAATGGCCTTGGGCCACTGATCTATATAGGTAAAACCATAATAATTTGCCCATAGACTGAAATCAGAGAACAATGGCGGCTTTCCCTTTACGGTTACAAATTAATGCTAGAAACCCATTTACATCAACCGGAAGAGAACTTTACAGAACACCAGTGACTTATTCATATTTGGGTGAATTGGCAATTTGCTCACTTTGGTGCCAGTTCTCATTATAAAACCCATTTGGGCCGGGCTGGAGTGACCTGAGTTAGAGGCGAGACATCACTATGTAATGGTGGTGTGAGATCAGTCGCCAACGTCATTTAACCCTTTCAAAAACGGCTTTTGATGTAATTTTGATGCTAGTTTTGTGCGGTTTTATACATTGTTTGGTTTATTTTTTGGGTTTTTTTTTGCTGCTTTTAAGTGTATTCATATCTGGGCTCTGCACTCTATTGTACTTTATTATTGTGATTTTTTTTTATTTTTTTTTCTGTTTTGTTGTTAACCTGTAAAAGAAAAAAAAACCGAATAATAATCCAAAAAAGAAACCAACTTCAATATCGTGTTGCTATTGCTGATGTAGAGCGATACCGGTGGGAAAAGGGAAATAAATGTCTGTTTTTACCACAGTTATATCCCGCCACTGACTGACTGCAGCTGAGCATTAGAAGTCAGTGCCGAGAGCGCGGTGACTAAAACCGCATCAGTGCCACCCCTATGACTGAAAGCTGGACGTTGTTATAATACAAGTGGCATTGTCTATTGGTCATGAGTGGCTTGACACAAGGAATGAGACACTTGTAGCCCATGTCCTGGATACGTCTGTGTGTGGTGGCTCTTGAAGCACTGACTCCAGCAGCGTCCACTCCTTGTGAATCTCCGCCAAATTTTTGAATGGGGTTTTCTTAACAATCCTATCAAGGCTGTGTTTATCCCGATTGATTGTGCACCTTTTTCTACCACACTTTTTCCTTCCACTCAATTTCCATTAATATGCTTGGATACAGCACTCTGTGAACAGCCAGCTTCTTTAGCAATGACCTTTTGTGGCTTACCCTCCTTGTGGAGTATGTCAATGACTGCCCTCTGAACATCTGTCAAGTCGGCAGTCTTCCCCATGATTTTGTAGCCTACTGAATCAGACTAAGGGACCATTTTAAATTCTTAGGAACCCTTTGTAGGTTTTTTGTGGTAATTATTCTAATTTTCTGAGAACTTTTGGGTTTTCATTGGCTGTAAGCCATAATCATCAATATTAACAGAAATAAACACGTCAGAGAGATCCCTCTGTGTGTAATGACTCTATATAATATATAGGAATAGACTCCTCTGTGTGCAACGACTCTATATAATATATAGTGATAGATCCCTGTGTGTGTAATGACTATATATAATATATAGGAATAGATCCCTGTGAGTGTAATGACTCTATATAATATATAGGAATAGATCCTTCTGTGTGTAATGATTCTATATAATATATAGGAATAGATCCCTCTGTGTGTAATGACTCTATAATATATAGGAATAGATCCCTCTGTGTGTAATGACTCTCTATAATATATAGGAATAGCTCCCTCTGTGTGTAATGACTCTATATAATATATAGGAATAGATTCCCTCTGTGTGTAATGACTCTATATAATATATGCGTTTCCCTTTTTGTAATGAATTACTGAACATAACTTTTTGATGATATTGTAATTTATTGAGATGCACCTGTATATGTTTATAATCACCTGTAAATATTTCTTAGCTATTTTGTAACAATTGTTATTTTGTATATATGGCTGTTTTTTACCTAATAACAGAGATTTGGATTGACAGTGGTATTTTCCTATATTTCACACATTCGGAAAGGGGGGGGGGGGGCAGTTCAGTATTTAAGAGTTTGTGTTTTTTTTTCATCTTACGTCTAGTGATGTGCGAGTGTAATTGTTACTATTCGCTACTCGCATGAATAGTATGGTATCGGGATACTTGTCATGTGCGTTTTTATGTATTCGCCTCGCTATGTTCGTATGTCCCGCCCAGCCAGTTGGCACCTGATTTGCAGTTACTAAACATGCTGGGCTTTTTACCAATCACAGTAATGCCGCAGTCATCTTGGTTGTGGCATAACTGTGATTGGATAGCCGTGCAGTATCATAGGGTCTATAAAAGCCCTTCTGTCGCCATTTTGCGCACATTGCATCCAGAACCAGCGTTGTATGAGTATAGGGGTAGAGTAAGCAGTGACTAGGGAGAGTGTAGGCATATTAATAACACACAAAGCCCTTTTCAGGGCTACCTGCCTTGTCTATACAAGTGTCAGTGTAGCGAATGGTGGGACAGATTTTCGCGCAGGGACAGAGTTTAAAGCAGTGTGTCACTCCATAGTACCGTCCATAATACAATAGCTCTTTTAAGAGCTGAAACCACTGAATAAGGTCACAACAGGGAGAGAGAGATTGTGGATTAGGTAGGGAATCAAGACCTATTTACACAATATTTAGGTGTTCACAGCCTGACTTGTGGCGTCCACATAAGCTACATTAACACATTGTTAGTGGCCTTTGCAAATACAAAGCAGTACTCTACCATTTAATGCTGCCTGATAGACTAAACACATTGCTCCTGTTTGCACAATATTTAGGGGGTCACAGCCTGACTTGTGGTGTCCACATCAGCCACATTAATACGTAGAGGGCTTGTCAAATACAAAGCAGTACTAGCATTTTGTGCTGCCTGATACACTAAATGCACGTCTCATTATATGCCTTGGAGGTGCTGGCCTGCCCAGCTGCTAGTGTGATGTCAGCGTGTTTCCCGCTGGGCCAGAAGTGGCCCTGTAACATATGTTTGGAAGGGGCTGCTCTTACTTACAAATTTGGGTGGTCCCTTCCTCATTGATATTCAGTTAGTGGAATACATTTTCCATAGCAGTTTACAATCCGCCCATTGTAGTGTTGGTCTTTACCCTCCTCCTCCATGTCATTTTGCAGTCCTCAATTCAAGTTTTCAAAGGGCCATCAGTTGTTCATCAATAGTAATTGTAAATTGCTATTAAATATGTTTCCCCTATCTCAGTTACAATGAGGGACAAGCCATGACAAGGGTCTCCAATGACAAATATTAGTTTGGTAGGAATACTGTTCTGGTTTGTCCATTGCACAATATGCATTGTTTAAAAAAATTAGCCCTATGGCCTGAGTCATGGTTGACGCAGGGAGTCACCATCACAAGGGTCTCCAATGACAAACAGTTGTTAAGCTGGAGTAGGAGTACTGTCCTGGTTTGTCCACCATTGCACAATGTACATAGTGTTTACAAAAATTAGCCCTATGGGCTGAGTCATGGTTGATGCAGGAAGGAAATGGCTTTATATGAGAAGTGGTGGACGTTAACAGCAGTAGTCACAATCAACATTTTGGGATATTTAGTTTGGGTTGCTCTTATCTGGAGAGTTTACAAACTGTGGAGAAATCCAGTTCTTGTTGAATTAATCAGAGTAAGTCTATCTGCATTTTCTATGGAGAGGCGTGAGCGCCTATCAGTGATGATTGCCCCAGCAGAACTGAAAACACGCTCTGACGTCACACTAGCGGTCAGGCAGGCCAGCACCTCCAAGGTGTATAAGGAGAGGCCAGGCCAGCACCTCCAAGGTGTATAAGGAGAGGTCAGGCCAAGTGTTCAGCTTGGACACCCAATAATTAAAGGGAACTGAAGCATCAGAAAGGATGCAGGTATGGTCACTTAAGTACCC
This sequence comes from Anomaloglossus baeobatrachus, assembly GCF_048569485.1. Lineage (NCBI taxonomy): Eukaryota > Metazoa > Chordata > Amphibia > Anura > Aromobatidae > Anomaloglossus > Anomaloglossus baeobatrachus. The sequence goes on along the minus strand of NW_027441973.1, from coordinate 70,648 downwards.
CTTGACCATGTTGTGCTTCTCCTCCTTGGCATTGTTACAGGCACAGATAACCCTTGCTGATGTCCTGGTTTATTGAAAATGGCCCAGTTTGTGCACATTTTTCCCCCACTTCTGTTGGACCTGGTGTTGGTGTCTCTCCCCATTAATCTTTGGTGTTTGAAAAAGCCGGTAAGGGTACTTTCACACTTGCGTTTATTTCCTTCCGTTACAATCCGCCCTTTTGGAAAACAGCGGAATCCGTTAACGGATTCCGCTGTTTCCCATAGACTTGTATGGGTGACGGATTGTACCAAAAGGACCTGCGTTGCTTCCGCTGGGCGACGCTCCGTTGCTTCCGCCCAGCGGGAGGAATGCAGCATGTAACGTTATTTTGAGCAGCGGAATCCTCTGGATTCCACTACGCATGCTCCTTTTTTTTTTTTTTTTCTTTTTTTTTTTAAATCAAACTTTATTTTGGCTCGCGGTGGCCGAACGTTCAGCTGAGCGCCCGGCCGTCGGCAAGCGACAGCGCTCAGCTGAGCGACCGGCCACCGGCATGCCCGGCCGCCGGCAAGTCACAGCGCTCAGCTGAGCGCCCGCTCGCCGGCATGCCCGGGCGCCAGCAAGTGACAGCGCTCAGCTGAGCGCCCGCCCGCTGGCATGCCCGCCCGCCGGCATACCCGGCCGCCGGCAAGTGACAGCGCTCAGCTGATCACCCGGCGGCCGGCTGCAGGGAGCGATCAGCTGATCACCCGGCGGCCGGCTGCAGGGAGCGATCAGCTGATCGGCCGGCTGCAGGGAGCGATCAGCTGATCACCCGGCGGCCGGCTGCAGGGAGCGATCAGCTGATCACCCGGCGGCCGGCTGCAGGGAGCGATCAGCTGATCACCCGGCGGCCGGCTACTGGGAGCGATCAGCTGATCGTTTACAATAGTCTGCCGCTGGTAAAACTGTAAAAAAAAAAAATAAATAAAATAAAAACGAATTGCGTTGTTTTGCTGCATCCGTTGCATCCGTTGTGCCACTATATGCAACACATCCGTTGCATCCGTTACACAACGCAATGCAACGGATACCGTTCAACGCAAGTGTGATGTCTGAGGGTGATGTTTTCAGCAACTGACCTACAATGACCCTCTTGAAAGCTTCCATTGTGCAACCCTTTGGTGACTCCAAATTTCTCCTTGTACCTTGGGTCCAGAATGGTGGCCAACCAGTATAGGTTGTAGGATTAAATGTGTATCATGCGTGGGTCTTGCGACAAACGCTTACACATCAACTGTGCCATGTGGGCCAAGTTGCAAACAGGCAAAGATTCTGTGTCCCAACCAGGAGGAACAATACCCATCCTCTCTTCACGTTGACTCACCTCCTCCTCTCCAGCCCATCCATGCTAGACAGACATGAAGCTGGGGTTGAGAGTTCCCTGAGTAGCATTGGGAGTCACCTCGGTAGCACAGAAAAACAAGTCCCCTCCCTCCTCCTCATCATCATCATCACCCACATTGCCTCAGAAAATTGGCAGGGCTGGCTAGTATCACCCATTGGGAAATCTGGCTCCATAGCCACATGCTGGGCACTCAAAGCTTCCTATCTGAGATAATGCAGTGATTGTGTCGCGGGCGGCAGGGCGCTGCTCGGCTACTCTGACGCTCGGGTCCGGCGTTGCTGCTGCTGCTCGGTGGCTCGAGCGGTGGGCCGGATCCGGGGACTCGAGCGGCGCTCCTAGCCCGTGAGTGAAAAGGGGAAGATTGTTTGAGGATTGAGTCCGTGACGCCACCCACGGTTTGTGGTGAAGGTGGACACCACCGCTGCTGGTGATGGGGATCCCGAGAGCGTTGTTAGGGAGCAGCTGGGATGTTGTTTTCCCCCTCCGTGGGTAGGGGCTGGTGGTCCCGGGGCCCGGTGAGGTGACGGGGAGGCAGGGTTGGCGAGGTGCAGGGTCGCTGGGACAGCGCAGCGCGGTGCAAGATGGCACTGGTGTACTCACTCAGCAATATAAATTCACAAGAGTCTCCGGTAAACCAAACGGCTGGATGGACGGTTCCCGCAGCCGGCTGCAGTGTCTCTCCCCAGACAGGTGATGGTCGCTGTATTTCCCGTTTGTAGTTTGCTTTTGACTCCAATGGCTTCCCAACGGTGGTCCGCTCCCCGGCGTATAGGTGCCGTAGGAGCCCGATTTGTCCGCAGGCGCTAGCCCTTGGGTTTCTAGCCTATGGCGGTGGCTGTATACCCTCACGGTGAGGACGTTTGCCTTCAAACGGGACTTGGTTGTTAGGGAACCCCTGGGGTTCCTGTCACACTTGGATTTGACAATTAACGGCGGCTCCAAGCCTGGTCGGGGTCCGATGGCCCTGCCTGTGCGTGCTTAGTTTCACTCCGTTCCCCGCTCCGGTACCGGCGGGCCGACGCCCGACCCCCGGTCCTTTCGGCTCTGCGGAGCTCCGCTAACTCCTGCAGATGGCCACAACCATCTGCCAACCTTGCTGTCCGTTTCCGGGCTCCGACCCAGACACCAGTCATGCTCCTCTCACTTTCACTGTCTAAACTGCACTGACTCTGTTTCCCGCCTGGCTCCACCCCACCTGGTGTGGACATCAGCCCCTGGAGGGAGGCAACAAGGGTTTTGTGTCTGACTAATGTTTCTGTCCGGGGGGAGTGGGGGTGTGAATGTTATTCATGTGGCTACCTGGCTTGTCCAGGGCGCCACAATTGTTTCAACAGACACAGCAGCGGAATGGTTACGCAGATAATAGCCTGATAACCGCTCATGAACTTAGTGCTGTACTCAAAGTTCTCGAGAACCTCACAAATGTCAGTGATCCACACACACTCAACAGTTATGTGTGGTGGCTGACTGTCAGTCTGATGGGCATGTTGAAGCTGGTATTAAGCTAATGCCCTCTGCTGCTCACTAATCATCGCCAACATATGATATGTAGAGTTCCACCATGTGGGCAGGTCACACATGAGTCGGTGACATGGCAAATTCAAGCGCTTTTGCAGCGCTGTAAAACCAGCAGCAGTGGTAGAGGAATGGCGGAAATTGGTACTAATACAGCACACCTTCCCAAGTGAATATGAGCTTACAAGTTGCATGTAATTCTCATACTCATAACTCATACTCCAGCTAACTTTTTGTTTTTTACCTTCTCAAGTAAGTACAGCAAGTCAGAGTATGTTTTGAGAAATTTCTGAACAACTAGGTTCAGCACGTAAGTCATGCATGGCACGTGTACCAGCTTGCCGACCTTTAAAGCCGCCACCAGATTACGTCCAATATCACAGATGACCAGACCAGGTTGGAGGTGTAGCAGGGAGAGCTGATCGGTTTGTTCTTTTACACCTTGCTACAGCTCTGCTGCAGTGTGTGGTTTCTGACATAAACAGATCTGCTGCAGCAGAGTGTGTTGCCACTTTGCCGATGCGTTGCTGCACAGCTCCCTGCTTGGCAGTGATGGGGAGGGTAATTCAGTAGAGGATCAGGAGGAGGAGGAGGGGAGACAGAAAGTGGCATATGATGAGGCGCAAATCCAGATAGAAGTTGAGCCCGCTATTCTTGGCATGGGTAGGTTGCGTGATGTTAACGATTTGCGACTTTGTCCCAGCCTCCACCAGGTGCACCCACTGTGCTGTGACAGATATGTATCGTGCCTGTCCACAACAACTTGTCCACGTGCCTGTTGTTAGGTGGACCTTCTCAGTTATGGTGTTGGTCAGAGCACAGATGAGATTGTTTAATACATGCTTGTATAACGCGGGGACGGCACACAGGCAAAATAGTGGCGGCTGGAAACACTGTATCATGGGGCAGCCACAGCCTAGAGATCATGGAAACACTGTGTTCCCACAAACCTAAACGGCAACATCTCCATAGCTAGCAATTTGGCAATGTGCAAGTTTAGGTTTTGTGCCTGTGGGTGCGTGGCTGTGTATTTACGCTTTCTTTCCAAGTTCTTAGGCATGGACAACTGGACACTTCGCTGGGAGAAGGAAGTGGATGTGGTTGATGTTTGCTGGGTCTGTGCAATCACAGCTTTTGGGCAGGATGCATGAGAGCCTGTTTCCTGGACAGCAGATTGTGAAGGACGTAGCACAGGTGACATGGCAGTGGTTTGACCCGCAGACACAAATTTGGTACCCTGGTGTTCTGCCCTCCTACTGTCTGTCTGCAGGTTCCAACATCTTGTCTGCTCTATATTTGAAACTTAACCTTTCCAAAACTGAACTACTTATATTCCCTCCATCTTCTAACCTTCCTAAACCTGACATCTCCCTCTCTGTGTGTGGTACCACGATAACTCGTAGGCAGCAGGTTCGCTGTCTGGGGGTTATGCTCGACACCAATCTCTCCTTCACCTCCTGTATACAATCTCTTGCCCGCTCCTCTTGCTTGCACCTCAAGAACATCTCTAAAATCAGCCTATTTCTTACAATGGAAACTACAAAAACCCTACCTGTGGCCCTGATCCACTCCTGCCTTGACTACTGCAATTCTCTATTAATTGGTCTTCCCCTAACTAGACTCTCTCCTCTACAGTCCATCCTTCATGCGGCAGCCAGGGTCACCTATCTGGCTATCCGTTACGCGGATGCTTCTGCTCAGTGCCAGTCATTGCATTGGCTGCCTATATATCACAGGATCCAATTCAAATTGTTTGTTCTCACCCACAAAGTTCTCCATAGTGCTGCACCCCCCTACATCTCCACCCTCATCTCTGTCTATCACCCTATCCATTCTCTACACTGTGCAAACGACGCTCGACTAACATCCACACTAAGCCAAACCTCCCACTCCTGGATCCAAGACTTCTCTCGAGCTGCACCAATCCTCTGGAATGCTCTGACCCAAGAAACCAGGACGAACCACAATTTACTCAGCTTCAGACGTTCCCTAAAACACAGCTCTTTAGGGTGGCCTATCACACTCCCTAATCAAATTAAATTCAGTCCATCCACAACTTCTCACAACATAATTTTCCATCAAACTCCACCACACCCAAAAGCATCTCAAAGATTGGCTGACTGGTTCAGGCAGCCTTTATCTATCCGCCATATCTTTTTGAGATAGCTGGATTGTCATTGGAAATGAGCACCTGTACCTTGTCCCCCCACCACCTCATTGTAGATGTAAGCTCTCATGAGCGGGGTTGTCTTTTTTGCTATAATTATCGTATTTTCTGGGGTGCTTGGCTGCCATGTGGTTCCACATACTGGTGGTGCTCAGGTTGCGTTTGACCTGCGGTCTGCTCAACTTAGTATGACAGATGCTACAGATTACAAATTTTTTTTTCTCTGAAGGACTTTCAGAAAAAACGTCCAACAAAACAAAATAATCACTGAACTCTGGGAGACCAGCCAGAGAAAACACTGCCGGCAGCCAGCGAGGGCGCTCAAGACAGTGAAATCCTAAGTACATTGCCCCCTGGGAAATATGCAAATCAAAAAGGTCTGTGGAGCCTCTGTTAGGAGTCTCAACACAGAAACCAGCCAGATATCCCTCCGGGAAGGGCCTAGCCAAGGGGTGACTCTTTTTAGGAGACCACCATAACCACCATATTAAGTGGCCCTTTTAGTCAATATCCAACTTTTTGACAAGTTTAAAGATATGACAAGGGAAATGCCAAGGCCAGGTATCCGGACCTTTTTGATTTGCATATTTCCCAGGGGGCAGTGTACCTAGGATTTCATTGTCTTGAGCGCCCTCGCTGGCTGCCGGCAGTGTTTTCTCTGGCTGGTCTCCCCGAGATCAGTGATTGTTTTGTTTTGTTGGTCTACTAGGCATTGCTCCCACCCAGCCAGAATCCTACTCCACACTGATGAGGGGCAATACCCCGAAACAGCTGTCTGTGGATGGATACCTGGCCTTGGTATTTCCCTTGTCATATCTTTAAACTTGTCAAAAAGTTGGATATTGACTAAAAGGGCCACTTAATATGGTGGTTATGGTGGTCTCCTAAAAAGAGTCACCCCTTGGCTGGGCCCTTCCCAGAGGGATATCTGGCTGGTTTCTGTGTTGAGACTCCTAACAGAGGCTCCACGGACCTTTTTGATTATAAAAAACGTCCAGACAACGGCTGAACGCCCCCTTTCCCTGACTTGGACCACAGTGGGGGTGCTCTTCGGAACAGTTGACCCAGTTCTCACTCTGGGCAAACCACTACCCTTGGTGCCTGTGTTGGTGCTACATATCCATCTTCCTCTGTGTTGCTGTGCTGACTATGAATGTCAACGAAACAGGTCAGATCAGTGGACTCATCATGGACCACCTCGTCTTCCATCTCATCCTCTTTCCCAGTTGAGATTGTAAGCTGCTTTAATGGCAGCTGTGTCTCACCATCATCAGTCTCCACCTCTGGAGACAGTAAATCAGGTTCCTCAAAGTGGCTTTCTTCTGGCCGTAGGTTCTCAAATACTCAACTCGCACCACCTCCTCTCATCCCTCTTCAGTGCTGAACGGTGAGGGGCCAGAGCCAACCAAAGGATACATACAAAACAGATCCTTACAGTGGCCAAGCTTGGGGTCATATGTCTCCTGTGACTGATGATGGGGGGAGGAAGAAGGACTAGGTTGAGGATTGGATGGACCAGCCTTCTGTGTATTCACAGTAGACTGTGTGGTCGTGGAAAATTTGTTTCTGCTTGAGAAATGTGAAGAGGCCTTATTGTCTGCCATCCAAGATAGAATCTGCTCTTGCTCTTTTGGTTTACAGACACGTTTACATTCCAGAGAGAGAGGGGAGCCAGCACGATCTGAAATTGGCATGCATCATATAAAAAGTGAAAATTCACAGATTTATTCCAACTGTACTACAATAAAAAAATGAGATTTTTAGCAAATAATTGATCAATTTTTTGAGCCACCCCTGCCAACGTCACGGCAAATCTCAATAGGGGGGTCCTACTCTACATTCTGTATTTCATGTGCCATGCGGCCTCCTAGATAAAGTTAAAAGCAGAACCATAATAGAGCACACATACCTGTAACCTGTATATAACCGCTTCTATGTTGCAAAAAAGGCACTTGTGGATAGAGACCAGCCCAGGTCCCAGCATGTGGAGCAAGCTCTGCACCATACCAGGACTATATCAGAACTGATCCTCCCAGTGCCAAACAGCAACCATTGATAAAGGCGGACCAGATCCAAGATGGTGCTTAATTAGCATTGCCTGTGGAAAGGGGTGAGGTAACTGAATCTGAACAGCTACCAACAGGAGGAATACAAAGCAAACCAAAATCAGGCGTGCATGGCATGGTGGTGACCGGCCACCAGAATTTGTAGCATAACTACGACCAAACAGAGAGAGAGGGGAGCCAGCACGATCTGAAATTGGCATGCATCATATAAAAAGTGAAAATTCACAGATTTATTCCAACTGTACTACAATAAAAAAATGAGATTTTTAGCAAATAATTGATCAATTTTTTGAGCCACCCCTGCCAACGTCACGGCAAATCTCAATAGGGGGGTCCTACTCTACATTCTGTATTTCATGTGCCATGCGGCCTCCTAGATAAAGTTAAAAGCAGAACCATAATAGAGCACACATACCTGTAACCTGTATATAACCGCTTCTATGTTGCAAAAAAGGCACTTGTGGATAGAGACCAGCCCAGGTCCCAGCATGTGGAGCAAGCTCTGCACCATACCAGGACTATATCAGAACTGATCCTCCCAGTGCCAAACAGCAACCATTGATAAAGGCGGACCAGATCCAAGATGGTGCTTAATTAGCATTGCCTGTGGAAAGGGGTGAGGTAACTGAATCTGAACAGCTACCAACAGGAGGAATACAAAGATTTGCCGTGACGTTGGCAGGGGTGGCTCAAAAAATTGATCAATTATTTGCTAAAAATCTCATTTTTTTATTATAGTACAGTTGGAATAAATTTGTGAATTTTCACTTTTTATATGATGCATGCCAATTTCAGATCGTGCTGGTTATCTTTTTTTCTACGTTTACATTCCAGACTGGGAAATTTGAGGAGGAGGGTAAAGCCCAATGCTACAATGGGCGCATTGTAAACTGCTATGGAATATGTATTCCACTATCTGAGTCTCATTGAGGGAGGCACCGCCCAAATGTATAAGTAAGAGCAGTCCCTCCAAAATGTACGTTACTGGGCCACCTCAGGGCCCTCACCAAACTCAGGTTTCTTGACACCTGCAGACCCTCTGAAAATCTGAATTTAGTGCTACAGAATGACATGGAGGAGGAGGAGGAGGAGAGTAAAGCCCAACGATTAGGGATAATCGAATATCAAAATATCCGCTTCGGCGAATATCCGACGAATAGGTCGCCGCTATTTGAGTATTCGTGAATATTCGACGCCCAATGTAAGTCTATGGGAAGCCTGAATAATTTCATGTTGGACCTAACGGTGACCTGTGGTGACTGAGGAAAAGGCTGAAATGGATGGGAAAAAGCAGAAACAGTATGGGCACAGCCTGTAGAAGGTTGGAAATAATCTGGAATCATGCCTGGTCTCTATCTGTCTCTATCTGTCTCTATCTGTCCTCATTCATGTTTCCTTTTGTCATGCTTTACACTGCAGCTCTGCTCATTCACGTTCCCTTTTGCAATGCTTTACACTGCAGCTCTGCTCATTCATGTTTCCTTTTGTCATGCTTTAAACTGCATGTGCGTTTCAAAAAGCATCCAAAACGATACGTTTTGGATGCATTTTGAATGCATTTTAGATGCATTTTTGACAGTGCGGTCCCACTCAGCTCTGCTACATCCCCATAGAGCATGGCTGGCTGCGCGATCAGAATAAACTCGAATGAACGTCACCCGACTTCATTGTCATTGCACGGCTCTGTCTGATTTGTGATCACAGGTGAAGGACTCACCGGTGACCGCAAATCACCTGAGTGACTGAAGTGAGCCGCGCGATCAGCGGTGCTGTCACTCAGGTTACCCGTGGCAAGCTCGAGTCCCTCTTCCTGAGAGTGGTGGCCGCGGGTAACCTGAGTGACATCATCGCTGATAGCATCGCGGCTCACTTCAGTTGCTCTGTGGAGCTCACGGTGAGCTGCGGTGTTCTACGGCTACTCCTGTCATCTTCATGTAGCAGAGCTGGATGCGTCGTGGGACCTCGTGTGAATTACGTCGGACGTGGAGGGGTATTAGGGGATTTTAATAAAGTGGTGATAGAGGGTGTGTTTTTTTTCGGCTTTTATTCCAAATAAAGGATTTTTTGGGTGTATGTGTTTTATTTTCTTTAAAGGGGTTATTCGGCTTATTTTGACTTTATTTTTATTATTACCCTATTGGGCTACATTGGGGCAGGTAAGTAGATAGTGACCACTTACTTACCCTGCTGTTAGCCCCTCTCCCCTGGCTCAGAGCGGTCATGTGACCGCTCTTGCCGCGATTTTGCTGCTTCCGGTCATTTCATGTCAACATGGGCAGGACCATGTTGACATACAAATCTGTGAACAGTTTGTTGCCACCCTACTGGGCGGCTACAGTGCGTGAGTCCCCCGCCCCCTTCCCTGCACCCTCCCACATATTCCTCCGCACCCCGTACTCTCCCCGCCCACGGTGTCACCGCCAGCACCGGGCCCCTGCTCAGGATAGCAGGAGTGCCTGTGCAGTCTGTGTCCCGCTCCAGCCCCGCGGCTGCCTTCATTGCAGTATCATCAGCTTCTCAGACTGCATTGCAGGCAGCCGCGGGGATTACTAGCGCTGCTGTCAGGAGGTTAGATGAGATCATTACCTGCTGTGACTATCTTAGTTTCACTCCTGACGTCAGCGCTGTCACTGCCTTCTATGCCCGCTGCGTTCTCACGTCAGTAGCGGTGACGTCACGGGTGATACCGCTGAGAACGCGGTGGGCATAGAAGGGAGTGACAGTGCTGACGTCAGGATTGCAGGAGATCGTCACAGCAGGTAATGATCTCATCTAACCTCCTGACAGCAGCGCTCGTCATCCCCTGCAGTAACCTGGGCTGACCTATTGATGTTAGCTCAGGTCACTGCTCAGCTCTCCCAGCCAATGGGGAACATTCTGTTCTTCATTGACTGGGACATTGACTATGGTATGGATCGTCGTGGGACCCCCTTATTGGATTACGCTGGACCCGGATTTGTTTTTCTTTTCAATAAATTGGTGAAAGAGGGAATGTTTTGGGGAGTGTTTTTTCAAATAAAACATTTTTGTTGTCTATTTTTTTTTTATTACTGACTGGGTTCGTGATGTCGGGTATCTGATAGACGCGTGACATCATTTTATTTAAAATAACAGTGTGGGGTGCGCTCTGTTTTGGATTATCAGCCAAGGTCAAGCTGCCAGCTGTGGTCTGCAGGCTGCCGCTGTCTGCTTTACCTTAGCTGGCTACAAAAGATAGGGAGACCTCATGTCGGGTTTTTTTTTAAATTAATTATTTATTTTTTGGCTAAATACAATGCTAAGCACCCTTTAGTGCCACATGAAAGTCACTAAAGGGTGCCAGCTTAGCCTATGCAAGGGGGTAGGACATTATATATGTCTTTTTCATCTATAATCTATCTATCTATCTATCCCTCTGTTCATTCATTCATTCATTCATTCATTCATCCCTCTATCTCTCTGTCTCTATATCTATCCATCTCTAGATCTACTCATCTATTTATCTTTCTTGCTGCTTCCGTTTTTTGCAGTCTGCAAAAAAAACCGGAAGGCACACGGATGACACAAGGATGCATCCGTGAAAAAAACTGACCTTTTTGCGGACCGCAAAAACGAAACGGTCATGTGAATGTAGCCTACATGTGTTCCCTATGGGAGTAGGGGTCGGTACACAACGATGGTGGGGGGGTCAGTACAGAGCGTCGTGTGTGTGTGTGTGTGTGTGTGTGTGTGTGTGTGTGGGCGGGGAGGATTTCAGAGCCTGATGTGGTGTGGGGTGCAGAGCCCAATGTGGTGGGGGGTGCAGAGCCCGATGTGGGGCTGTTATTTCCAATGCTAGAGTGATAACAGGTCAGGTGCTGGGGCAGAATACTGATAGGAAATTTGTGTGCAGAGGGCGGGCAGGGGGAGGGGCTGGACACTGAGGTCGGCCGGTGCCAGCTCTGACTGGGAGGTTTGGCACAGGAAGAGGTCAGTTTGCTGGAGCTGAATGGAAACCAAGAGCTGCAGAGAATAAAGTCATAATTCAAGAGGAACAAAAGCTAGAAAACAAAAAATAACAATGAAGGGGTGTTTTATATGACAATACAGCACAGATAAACTCAAAATTTTTTGGTAAGCTAATGTTGGACAACTCCTTTAACTTGTAGGTTAATCATGGGGGTGTCTCAGATGCCTGCCATGATTAACCTAGGACTTAATGGTAGCTATGGGCTGCCATTAACTCCTTATTACCCTGATTGCTACCGCACCAGGGCAATTAGTGATGAGCCAGGTAGAGTCCCAGGACTGTCGCATCTATTGGATGTGGCAATTCCGGGCGGCTGTTGGCTGATATTTTTAGGCTGGTGGGCTCCGCATAACGTGGGGCTCCCCATCCTGAGAATTCAGCCATGTGGCTTTACCTTGCCTGGTATCAAAATTAAGGGGGACCGCACGCCGGTTTTTTTTTTAATTATTTATTTATTTTACTGCACTACATAGACCCGCCCACCGGCGGCTGTGATTGGTTGCAGTGAGACAGCTCTCACTCAATGTGGGATCTCGTCGGAATGCAACCAATCGTAGGCGCTGGTGGGCGGGGGAAGCAGTGAATACGAGATGGAATAATGAGCGGCAGTTTCAAAAGCTGGAGAAGACGCCGGAGCAGTGTGACAGCCGTGCAGAGCCGTACTGGTGATCGGTGAGTATGAGACGGGTGGAGAGGGAGAGACAGACAGAGACCGACGGACAGACAGAGAGAGCCCTATATCTGGTTCTGCATTCACAGATTTGCGATTTGGCGATTTATGGAGCTGCTAGCAGTTACTAGACACAGTCTTCAGCCCTTACAAGGACTATTTATTAGTTGGATCTAAGAATGCTCTCCTGCACTCAATACAGTCTATCTACACCGCTTTCCCTATGACTGCGTGTTAACAAAATGGCCGCTGGCGTATATAGCCCCCAAGACGCTGTGCGGCTGAGCCAATCACAGTAGCACCACAACAAAGATGGCTGCGGCATTACTGTGAGGGAAAATAACATCAGATGTGTTCATTGGCTGGAAAACAGGCGCCAGGAAGTCAGAAATTAAAATGAAAGTATCGGAGCGGATGTTGTTTTATTCGTCGGATACCGAATGTCGCGAACAGCCTGTTATTTGTCGCATACCGAATAGTGGCGAATACATTCGCTCATCTCTACCAACGATACAATGGGCGCATTGTAAACGGTTATGAAGGATTTTTTTTGGTTGTTTTTTTTTTTTCTTTAAATGATTTAGTTTTTAATTTTGCCATAAAATCTACTGAAAATTAAGTAAAAATTCAAAGTGCGGTGAAATGGTGGTAAAAAAATAAATAAATTTTTTTTATTGTTTTTACGCCATTGACGATGTACTGGAAGTGAGCGGTCAGCGTGATTCTCCAGGTCAGTGTGATTACGGCAATATCAGACTCCCACATTTCTTATTAAATCAGTGGTGACTAGAGATGAGCGGACCCGTGGACGTTCGGCTTCTGCTGGTCCAGCTGAACATTTGTATAGATCGGTTCTGGACTTGGACTTGACCTGGACTTTATTTGAAGTCACTGCTTTGGCAGTTCGGATCTCCGCCCACATGCAGCCATAAACAGATCACTAACAGGGGAGGGCGGGTTTATTCAGTTTTATTTCTTGGTGCACAATACATCTGATCACACGAGAGCGGTTTCCATACGTAAAGCCCCCGAACTCCAAACCTTAACGTTACTATTTTGGAAAAGTCTGAGTTTGTACCTAACACCGAACTTCAAGTTCACTCATCTCTAGTAGTGAATAAAAATCAGACTTTTTTGTAAAAAAAACCAAAAACATTAAAAAATAGGTTTGTGTCTCCATTTTCCGACAACGGAGTTGAGTGAGGACTTGTTTTTTGCTTGATGAACTGACGTTTTCATTGATACCATGTTAGATGCAATACTTTTATGGGTCGGTTTTGCTACTTCATTTCATGTTGACATTTTTTTTTCCTACCCAAATGATATCTTCCCTCCATTATTATCTCCATTAATTTTAAATATCGGCTCATCTCCTTCCCATTCAGGTCCTTATAATATCAGATCCTTTCAGTGGTTTTATTCTGTTTTCAGAAAATTTCCTGTCCAGGATGGATATGGACAGGGACAAGATGGCGGAGAGGATATTACACCTCACCCTAGAGATCCTCTTCCGGCTTACTGGAGAGGTGAGAGATTCTGATGACGTCACATTACATCATTCTTATCTATGGGAATAACAGATGGACAGAACTGGAGAGGTGAGGACTCTGGAAATGTCTGGAGTGGGATTTATTACTGTGTCTCTCCATAACCAGGATTACACAGTAGTGAAGAAGACCCCTAGTGAGCGCTGTCAGGCCCCTGTGTCTGAGGGATGGGGAAGACCCCTGAGCCCAATCACGGGGCCTCCATCTCACCCCCCGATACATGAGGACATCAATGACCAGAAGATCCTAGAACTCACCTACAAGATGATTGAGCTGCTGACTGGAGAGGTGACACTGCTGGGAATGCTGGGACATTATACAGTAACGCTATGAAGGGATCGGGGGGGGGGTGACGGTATCATTGTATGTGTCAGGTTCCTATAAGGTGTCGGGACGTCACCGTCTATTTCTCCATGGAGGAGTGGGAGTATTTAGAAGGACACACAGATCTGTACAAGGACGTCATGATGGAGGCTCCCCAGCCCCTCACATCACCAGGTAATAGACAGGACTAAATACACACGGCCTATAATTATCTGTATGTAAGGAATGAATTCAGCCCCTGTATGTGTCTCCTCCAGGTCTATCCAGTAAGAGGACAACACCAGAGAGATGTCCCCGTCCTCTTCTCCCACAGGACTGTAAACAAGAAGACCCCGATGTTCCTCAGGATGTGTCTCCTCCAGCTTTATCGTGTAAGAAATATCTATTCATTTTCTTTCTGCACTAATTTTGTGTTTACATCTTTAGGCTTTCTGCTCTGTCTTTCCTTCAGTTTGTTTCTAGTGCCTTTTCTATGTTGTTATGATGGCAACTCAAAGACCTGCAGAGGGTTCATAAATACCCTGTTTCCCTGAAAATTAAACATAGTCCAAAAAAGGCAGAAAGGATCCGGGGCAGAGCCATGGGCGTAGTGACCCATGACTCACCTTTGCAGGGCAACAAGGGGTTAATTGTAATGTTATAGAAAGAGCGGGCTTTCTGCGGGGGTCAGGAGTTTAAGGGCTTGATTTATAGGGCCAGGGGAGGGAATAAGGGGGGGGGCTGTATATATAATGTCCAGGGAGAGAGGGGGGGCACCACTTCGGCCCGAGGTACCTATAGAGGAAGGTCCCCGTGTGGCCCCCTGAGGCTTCCGTCGCCACAGAGTCATTGCACCGCAGCCAGAGGTGTGATGTCCCATCCTGGGTAAGGAAAGGAGTAAACGCCGGTTCACAGGCAAATCTGCACTACACCCATTGTAAAGGTACCGTCACGCATAACGAGATCGCTAGCGAGATCGCAGCTGAGTCACGGTTTCCGTGACGCAGTAGCGATCCCGTTAGCGATCTCGTTATGTGTGACACCTACCAGCGATCAGGCCCCTGCTGTGAGATCTCTTTGCAGTCGTTGCAGAATGGTCCAGGCCATTTTCTTCAAAGGCGATGTCCTGCTGGGCAGGACACATCGCTGTGTTTGACACTGTGTGACAGGGTCACAGTGACTGCTGAGATCGTTATACAGGTCGCTACTGCGACCTGTATTATTCCTGCATCGCTGGTAAGATCTGACTGTGTGACATCTCACCTGCGACCTCCCAGCGACTTACCTGCGATCCCCATCAGGTCGCATCGTTTTCGGGATCGCTGGTAAGTCGTTGTGTGTGACTGGGCCTTTAGGCACACACAGGGACCGGGGATAGTGGCAGCTACCCTCCCATGCTGCATGCTGGGAGGGGCCGTAAGACCCATCCCTTCTCCCATAGGTTGGAGCTTAGCAAGAGGGAGGTGGGAGGAGCCAATGTGAAGCCCCACAAGTACTGTGTCGGTGCATTACCTTCAGGGACTCCACGTAGCTGGACCTTGTCACAGGTAGGAAATCTTCTTTTTGTCGTGACGCCACTCTCAGAATTGCGGTCAGTGGGGACCGCCACTGCAGATTAAGGGATGCCTGGGGCTGATGGTGGGTGCAGTCAGTTGTAGTAGCCTCCTGAGAGTGAGGCAAGCCCCAGGGCCCTGTGTAGAAGTGTAGTACCACAAGGCGCAGAATAACTCCACACAAGCAGGATGTCTTTCAGGGGTTTTACTCACAGTTGATGGCAGGGTGAGTGACCCGGGCGTAGCTGGGATGAACCAGGCTGGAACCAGGTGTCCTTCAGGCTGACTGGTGAGGGTGACTACCGACTCGCCTTCCTTAGCCCTTGGTGGTTTGGGGTAACCCCGACTTTTAGTCCCTATGGGAGTCACCCAGGGAAGTTGCTGAAGCCTCACTCCCCTTCGTTTTGTCCGTTTGCTTGTAGCCTGGGCCAGGACACTCCAGCTGCTTGCCTCCTGTGAACTATGGGCCCTAACTGTGGCGACGTGGCTGCGGACTTTGTAGTGTGATCTTGGGGGTGTAAAGTACCCCCTCAAGCAGGTTTGGCAGGGAAAGGTGGATCTATCCCTGCACTGGGACCTACTACCCGTTTGGGCCTGGTACTCCCTAGCAGTCTCCTTACTTCCCACTCCGTGCTCTCTCTTTAGCTGAAGATGGATTTCGGGTAGCACTCCTAGGTGACCGTTCTCCCCCGTCGGTAGCCACTGCCACAGCCCCAGAGTCTACTTCTGCTCTTCCTGAACTGCACACTGAACCGGCTCACTTGTGGGACCCTCACTGCTGCTCCTGTCTGAGCTCCACTTCTCTGCTCCTCACTCCTCCCCACTCTGCTTCAGACTGCTCTCTTCCTTCTCCCTCTTGTGCCTGCCTACGCCACCTAGCAACCAGGCTCTCCACCACACCCCTCGAGAGGAGATGGAGGCTTTTGGCCCCCTCCACTATTCCAGTGGAGGTGAAGGCTTTTCCCCCTCCTGGGATCCCCAGGGGTCCTCTCAAAGGTACATGTGTGAGACCTGATCACTATGCGCCTGTGTAGTCACACCTCGGTCAGCCTTCTGGATTACCTGTATTGTACTGTCCCCAGCATGGGTGCAGTACACAGTGGTGCCTGACCAGGTCAGGGGCGCCACACCAACAGCTAGTGTTAGAGTAGAAGCAGGAATCAGTTAGTTTCAGTTTACCTCAGGGATAGTGATTGGAAATCTAGTTCATTTTGGTGATTAGTTCACCATGAACTAGTTCACTGAAAAGATTAGTTCAAAAGATTAGCTCATTTAGTTCATCTAGTTCAGTATTTCTCTCCACCCTATCCTGTGAGGAGCTGATAGGAAATGCATCATGTGACCTGTGAACTAAATGAACTAAATGAACTATATAAACTGCTGAACTAAATGTTCTACTGAGAATGAATCAGGATGGCCTAGTTCAGTCTGATGCATCTCACTGAGCCCAGCAGCGCCCCCTGTGGTAGTGTAGAGTACTGACCCATAGTGAACGTGTATGAGGGAGCTGAGGAGCAGTTCAGCAGCCACCATTTTGAGAACAGAACAGGAGCCAGTGGTAAAGATTTTAGCAAGACTGATCTTCTAGACTACAGGAGGTTGATCTTATCACAAAGACAGGTGAGGGGCATGAACCACATACACAAACTCTCTCATACACACATATGAGCTGTGTCCGTCTACTGTGCAATTTCAGTTTTTATTAATATTATTATTACTATTATATTTGTATTTGATGTGTGGTCTAGTGTTTTACTACCTCCTTTTCCAGCATCAGGAGCTATAAGGAGCCAGTGTGAGAGCAGGAGCCTCCTGGAGCTGTAGAGGATCACTGTCTCCTCACACTGCTGTTTAGTTCAGTATTTCTCTCCACCCTGTCCTATGAGCTGACAGGAAATGCATCATGTGACCTGTGAACTATATGAGCTGCTGAACTAAATGTTCTATTGAGAATGAATCAGGACAGCCTAGTTCAATCTGATGCATCTCACTGAGCCCAGGAGCGCCCCCTGTGGTAGTGTAGAGTACTGACTCATAATGAATGTGTATGAGGGAGTCCAGCAGCGCCCCCTGTGGTAGTGTAGAGTACTGACTCATAATGAATGTGTATGAGGGAGCCCAGCAGCGCCCCCTGTGGTAGTGTAGAGTACTGACTCATAATGAATGTGGATGAGGGAGCTGAGAAGCAGTTCAGCAGCCACCATTTTGAGAACAGAACAGGAGCCAGTGGTAAAGATTTTAGCAAGACTGATCTTCTAGACTACAGGAGGCTGATCCTCTACAGGAGGCTGATCCTCTACAGGAGGCTGATCCTCTACAGGAGGCTGATCCTATCACACAGACAGGTGAGGGGCATGAACCACACACAGAAAAACTGTCTCTCATACACACATATGAGCTGTGTCTGTCTACTGTGCAATTTCAGTTTTTATTAATATTATTATTACTATTATATTTGTATTTGATGTGTGCTAGTGTTTTACTACTTTCAAGTGTGAGAGCAGGAGCCTCCTGGAGCTGTAGAGAATCACTCTCTGTCTCCTCCCACTGCTGTTTAGTTCATAATGAAGTAATCTCTGTCAGGATGGTGACTACATGAACTAGTTCACTCTGAAGATTAGTTTATTTTGAACTACTCACTCACAAACTACCCATCACTACTCAGGGAGGGAGAGAGTGAAGACTGAGAGGAGAAGGAGGTAGTTACCTCAAGAAAAGTCTGAAGAGAGCGGAGTTCCTGGTGAAGACCCTGGGACCCAGCTAGGTCCAGGTGACACCAAGCAGAACAGAGAGGATTCCAGGGCCACAGACAGCTTTCATGCTCGTGGTCTGTTCCACAAAGTCATCAGGTGGAGGGATCAGGCCGCATACAGGGAACGGTCCCAAGAAGCTGGAGGAAGCGAAGTCCGTTCCAAAGGCAAACACCGAGGTCCAGGGTGGCTGCGAGCGCCCAGGGCTACAGCCCACTGTAGAACCTCTGGGAAGAGGGTGAAGTTCCAGCTAAGAAAGCCCTCCTTTTCCGGAGGCTGTAGTGGAGGCCGAGCCAGGTTCATCCAGCAAAGGCAAGGCCTAGAAGACGACCGAGAGAGGAGACACGATAGAAGGGTGCACCGGCTTTTGCCCCCAGGTCTACCCAGGATCGGCGGAGGTCCCTGACAGTGGGTCCCAGCAGTCCAGAGGCACCAGTGTGCTACAACCCAGAAACTGTGAGTAAACAACCTGAAACTGCACCCTTGGTGTTGCCTCTGTTATTTCGCATCCACTACATAGACTTCCATCACTGCATAGACTTCCATCAGCACCAACAGTTTCCCCGGGGCACCGCGCCACCTGTGGGGA
Organism: Anomaloglossus baeobatrachus; assembly: GCF_048569485.1. Taxonomy (NCBI): domain Eukaryota; kingdom Metazoa; phylum Chordata; class Amphibia; order Anura; family Aromobatidae; genus Anomaloglossus; species Anomaloglossus baeobatrachus. The sequence goes on along the minus strand of NW_027441973.1, from coordinate 52,131 downwards.
GCAGGACCATCCAAGCTGCCATTCCACCAGCCCCGGAGGCCCCATACAGCAGCGGCGGCTTAATAGCCACAAATCACAGGTGGCGTCATGAATATTATAAACTTTAATCACCCCCAAAGTATCCGCCATATTAATTGACCCCCCCAGGGTCACGGAGTCGGGCCCCGCCACCACTGACGACCCCCGGACTAGTCTGGCCCAGCACCGGGTGTCCCATAGCCCTGGGGTGGGCGAGTCACCCGTGTCACGTCACTCGATTTTCCCCCCCCCCGACCTGATGGCGACGTTGGCAGAGATCCTGGAGCAGCTTCGGGCTGCTGCTGGCGGCGAGGATGGAGCGGCGGTCAGGACAGCGATCCGGGAGATCCTGGGAGCTTCAGAAGCTGCTGCCGACGCTGAGCCCCCCCTCCGCTCCGGAGCGCGCGCAGGGCGAGGGCGCCGGAGCGGTTCTCACCTGATGTGGCTTCTGGTCCTCAGCGGCGCCATAGGAGCCCCTCCAAAGACCCTCCTCGCAGAAAGACTACAGCGGTGTCTGCACGCAGGAGCAGGCGGGGGAGGAATCCTTCTCGGCGGCTAGGACCTGTGGAGGTGGGCGGTCCCTCCAGGGATCATGTGACCAGCTCAGCTGCCTCTACTGCTCAGGGCTACGACAAGATGGTGGCGGTCCTTCCTGGCGATGCTCCAGTCGGGGGGACTGCTAGACAGCGTGGAGATGTGAGTGCTGCAGGGCCCCCGGGGTCTGAAGTCCGGAGGATGTCTGATCCAGGAACCTCGTCTGCGATGCCAGGGCAGGAGGTCAGCGCGTGCCGTGTCGGAGTCGTCTGACAGGTGTGTGGCGCTGCAGCGGAGGATGTCATCACCGGCAGGGAGGTCGCGGTCCAGGCACGCGTCACCTTCAGGGAGGAGGAGACGGTCGTCGTCAGAGAGGTCAGCGCCGCGTTGAAATTCGCCAGCATGGCAGGGGCCCTGGGAGAAGGTCTTTTTCGCGGTCAAGGTCGCGTTCCAGGAGGAGGTCGCCTTCATGGACACGGGCGGCATCGGGGGCGAGCCAGCCTGCATCTCATCATCCAGTCTGCTCCTTGGTCGTCCGACCAGGTTCGAGCATGGCAGGCTCCCAGGTTCCCCCTGGTCGAGCTGCTGAAGACGCTTTCGTGCGGGGCCATTCCAGAGGGGATCGTCATCTGGAGTCAGGATTTTCGGCTGGTGGGTCTCGTGTACCGACGCAACTTGGTGAGTATGCCTCTATGTTTTGTACGTCCTCACCTAGTTTAGTTTCCCCGGGGGCTTGCGGTGGCCAGGCGCAGGGCATGGGGGGTTTCGGGGTGGCAGGGCCGAGCGAGGCGGGTGTTGAGATCGGTAGCCTCAGCGACGTGCTGAAGGGTGTGCGTGATTTGTTGGAGCTGATGAATAGGTCGAGTCGGGGGGCGGTCGGGTCTCCCGTCCCTGCGTGGGTACCGAGTTCTGGGGTGGCAGCATCGGCTGTTGTTGTTCGGCCGACGGAGAGTGAGGCGGCTGCTGGGAATGGCGTGGCGGCTCCCGGGCAGACGGACACGGATAACGAAGGGGACAGGATTATTTTGGATGATAGGGCCAGAAGGGAAGTGTACGTTTGCTTTGAGGGCCCTCTTGGGGGGGGGATTTAAAGACGAAGTGAAGGAAAAGATTTGGAAGGATGCGTACGTGGAGATCTTTTCCCTCCTCCCTCTGGAGAAGTTTAATTTAGATAAGAAAAAGAAGGATGATTGCAAGAAGGAGGAGGAAGAAAAGCGGAAGTGGCGGCTGATCCCTCAAACGTTTGCTAACTGGTTGCAGGCTTTTGCGATCCTAGCTAGCATTATTGGTGAAAAGGCGCCGGATAATTGTTGTGGGCTATTCTGCTATATGGATGCTATAGCGGAAGCTCATAGGATTTATGGCAGGCAGACTTGGTTGCGGTATGATGAACAATTTAGGCAGCGGAAAGCTGTGCGGCCCAGTATACGATGGGATCAGAAGGATATCTGGTTATGGTTAAAAGTTATGGCACCGGCTCGTTATGGTCAGCCCTTTCACAGGGGGGCCAAGTCGGCCGGCCAACATACTGTTGGGGGAGCGGGGACCAGGCAGGTAGTGTTGGAGCAAAGGCAGGGGTGTGCTGGCAGTTTAACGACAGCCAGTGCAAGTTTGGAAGCTCCTGCAAGTTTAAGCATCAGTGTTCCGGTTGTGGAGGTTCCTCCCACGGAGCGGCTCGTTGCTTTAAGAAGGGAAGGCCCAAGGCAGAGGGAGATTCTGGAAAAGGGGGGGAGCCCGGTGAGGCTTCACGAGATGGCCTCTTATCTAAATAGATACCCTAAGCGGGACAAGGCAGTGTTATTGGAAGACGGTTTTCGTGTTGGTTTCAGGATCCCCCCACCCCCCTTCATCATGTTGTTCCTTTTCAGTTAAAGAATTTGTTGTCAGCAAGGCGCCACCCAGAGGTTATGACTAAAAAGCTACTTGGGGAGGTTGCTTGTGGTCGGATGGCGGGTCCGTTTTCATCCCCCCCCCATTCTGAATCTGGTCGTATCACCATTAGGGTCATCCCAAAGAAGGAGCTGAACAAATTCTGGCTCATTCAGCATTTGTTGTTCCCCAAGGGTTAATTGGTGAATGATGGTATTGACCCGGAACTCTGTTCTGTGGTGTATACCTCGTTTGACGCAGCCATCAGATAGGTTCGGAGATGTGGTAGGGGAGCATTGCTAGCAAAAACTAATATCGAATCGGCATTCCGTTTGCTGCCGGTGCACCCTGAGAGCATGCATCTGTTGGGTTGTTTTTGGGACGGATCCTATTTTGTTAATCGTTGTTTGCCGATGGGTTGTTCCATTTCTTGCGCTTATTTTGACGCATTCAGTTCTTTTTTAGAATGGGCAGTGTGTGACGTGGCAAATCTCTCGTCAATGATTCACTATCTCGACGATTTTTTGTTCATTGGCCCTGCTGAGTCGGCAGTTTGTCAGACGTTGTTGAGGACTATGCAATGGTTGTCTGGCCGGTTCTTGGTCCCCTTGGCTCAGGATAAGACAGAAGGCTCGTGTACTTGTCTCAATTTTTTGTGTATCGCGATTGATACCGTGTTGGAGTGCAGGCTGCCAGAGGAAAAAATCTCAGCTTTACGGGCAGAGGTGAGTTCAGCTGTTCGCCTTAAAAAAATACAGTCGAGGGACCTTCAGTCTCTGTTGGGCAAGCTGAATTTTACTTGTCGTATTATGCCCATTGGCCTGGGTTTTTCCACAAAGGTTGGCGTCGGCGACATCCGGGGTGCGTTCCCCAAGGATTACATAAGGCTGACCAAGGACCTTAGGGAGGATTTGGCAGTCTGAGGAAGTTTTTTTAGAAAAGTACAATGGCCGGTCGCTAATGATTGCGGAAGTCGTAGATGATTTTGATTGTGAGCTTTTCACCGACACAGCAGGTGGTACAGGCTTCTGAGCTTACTTCGGAGGTAGTTGGTGTGTGGGAGAGTGGCCAAAGGCATGGCATGAAGCAGGGTTTACGCGGAATTTAACGTTGTTGGAGCTTTTTCCAATTATGGTGGCAGTGTCTGTCTGGGGAGAGCATTTTAGCAACTAAAAATCAGTTTTCACTGCGATAACATGTCAGTTGTCATGGTAATTAACAACTTGTCGGGTGCATCTCCTCCGGTTGTCCGCTTGTTGCGGTACTTTGTGTTGCGGTGCCTTTGCCTTAATGCGTGGGTTGTGACGGTGCATGTACCGGGGGTTGAGAACTCCATTGCTGATTCTCTTTCTCGCTTGCAGTAGGATCATTTTTGGAGCCTCGCGCCGGCGGAGCTCTTGGAGTTGGTGTTCGAGAGGCGAGCTCGCTGATCAGAGCGTCACTGGCTGCTGATACGTGGGCTGCATATGAAGCAGCTTGGAGAGAATGGACGAATTGGAGGCAGGAATTTGGGGCAGGGGAGTCTGCGGAGGATTCTGTAGGTGCCTTACTTTGTTGGTTGTGTAGGATGGCTTTGGATCAGTGGTCTTTTCAAGGGTTAATTGGTATATGGCGGGGGTCGCGTTTGGTTGGAAATTACGGGGGGTTGTGGACATAACAAAGAATTTTCTGGTTCGGCAAGCGGTGAGGGGCTTGAGGAAGGGGCTTCATAGACTGGACAGTCGGAGGCCAATGTCATTCCAGCTGCTGGAAGAGCTGGGTGTTCAGTTGGAGCGAGTGTGTGTTTCATATTTTGAAATGGTTCTGTTTCGATTGGTATTTTCATGGGCTTTCTTCGGAGCTATGAGCATAGGCGAATTGGTGTCCCCAGCGTCATCCTGGGAGGGGGGTGTTTTGGGAGCGGACACAGTCGATTTAGGGGACTCTGTAGAATTTTGGATCCGGTGGTCTAAGACGGATCAATTTGGCCGTGGGAGAAGGGTCACTTTATGGGCTTTGGCGGGGTCCTTGAGGTGCCCAGCATCTTATTTTAAACGGTATTTAGAATTAGGGGTTGACCGCCTGGGCCCGTTGTTGAAGCATCAGGATGGATCGTTTTTGTCCAGCTACCAGTGTGCCGCACCCGTGCCAGCAGCCGGCGCTGCTCGGATCCGGACCTTCTGTGGGTGGCTCGAGGGTCTCTGGACCCGGGGGTCCTGCGGTCACTTCAATCAAAAAGGGGTTTATGGATTGGGGACGTAAATGTACGGCCGGAGCTGTGTTAAGTTAGTGACGCCACCCACGGTATGTGGTGAGCTGGGGCACCACCGCTGCTGTGTCAGGGCACCCGGGGGAGATGTTGTGCAGAATCTGTTAACCCCTCCGTGGGTAGGGACGATGGCCCTGGGACCCGGTGGGTGTAGTGCAGGGGAGAATGGCAACCGCCGAGGGTGCTGGTGTACTCCCAGTTAGGAATGAACACACGAGTCTCTGTTAAACCAAGGTGGTGGTGGCCGGTGCCGCGGCCGGATGCATCCAGGGTCCCGCACCCAGCTAGTGGTCTCAGTCCTTTTCCTGCAGTGTTTCTCAAGGTGATTGACTTCCCCGTATGGAACGTGGAGTCCGCTCCCGGCTGGATGTGGCCTAAGGAGCCGTGCCCGCAGACGCTGGCCCGTGGGATCTATGGGCCCTGGCGGTGGCCGCCTATCCCTTCTCGGTGGGCTATTGTCTTCTATGAGGGACTTTGGGTTTGACAGAGCCTCTAGTCCTGGCCTCAATCGGTTAATTAACCAACTCCAGTTGATTCTGGCTGTTGGCGTCAGGGTCCGAGTACCCCCCTTTGTGCTACGGTTTCCGGGTCAGTTCCCCGTGCCTGTACCGGCGGGCTACGACCCTGGCCCGGTACGTCTCGGTTCCACCGAACCGTCTTCCCGTTTCCTGGTGACAGAGACCACCGTCTGCCTCCTAACCAATGGCCCCAGAGCTCCTACCATGGTGCCGTTCAACTTCACCTCCTGTGCTGGAGCTGCACACAGCCCCAGCACACCTCCTCTCCACTTGAACTCTTCTGACAACTCTCTTGACAACTCTGACTTTTTCCCGCCCTGGGCTGTCTAGACCCCTGGGTGGGCGTGCACCAACCACCTGGCAACGCCCACTGTTGTGTCTATCTATCCCTAAGGGGGTGACTAGGTTGTAGTGGTTGGCTGTATGTTACCTAATGCGAGAATGGTGTAATGCAGGGGCCTATTTGTGACTACCTGGATTCTCTAGGGTGTCACACCAGTTTGTGGCGTTTTTTCGGAAATTCCTGGAGAGGTTGGGGTTGCAGGCGGACAAGTTTTCAGCCCATTCGTTTCGCATTGGAGCAGCGACTGAGGCTGACAGGTGGGGGCTCCCGATGGAGACAGTGAAGAGGATAGGCAGATGGGAGTCGAGGCGGTTCAGACTGTACGTCCGCCCCCATTTATTGTGGAAGTCGGGGCGTGTTTTGATCTGGCGGGGTATTTTAAAAATAAAAAAAAAACAAACAAACCCCTGTGATGTTGTTTTTAAGTTAATGGTAGCTATTGGCGTGTGTCAGATTTTCGGCTGTTATATTCCCCCCCTTTTTTGTTTTGTTTCCTTCTATAGGTGGTACGCCCCTGGTCTGGATTTTCGGCCATTCATTTGTTTATTGGGGGGCACTGAGAGCTGATGTGCGGCGCAATGGTCGGCAGTTGGGTTGTTCCAGAGGCGAGGTAATCATTCGTTGGATCGGGGTGCGGGACATGCGATGGCGGCAAGTGTTGGTGGATTTTCACCGGTTCGCCCGATTAGATCGCCCCCCCGGACGTGCTGGTGTTGCACGTCGGGGGAAATGATTTAGGGGCCCGCCCCTGTCGAGAGTTGATATGGGATATCCGGTACGACCTGCTCCGCCTTTGGTCAATCTGCCCTACCCTCAGGGTGGTTTGGTCGGATATTGTTTCCATAAAGGTGTGGCGGGGGGCTCGGTCCCTGGAGAGGATCGACAAGACCAGGATAAATGTCAACAGGGGGGTTGGAAATTTTGTGTCCAGGAATGGAGAAGTTGTAGTTCGACACAGGGACTTGGAGTCGGGGGAGGGGAATTTTTGGCGATCAGATTGTGTGCACCTGACTGCCGTGGGTATTGGTCTGTGGGCCTTGAGCATACAAGGAGTAGAGCGGGCACTGGTTTTGGTGGGGTAACTCACATTATGAGGTGTCAGGTAATGCTCATGGTGGCGGTGGCAAGGGGGGTTCTTGGAGTCGGTGGAAATGTCGGGGTGGGGGGTGGTACATTAGATAGATGGGGAACCACCCCTCTTGTTTATTCTGGTATGGTAATTGCCTGGCGGACTTGGGGGGCTCTCCAGGGGTGGGGTCTCCTGAGAGTCGGTTAGGGACACGGTTTTCTGGCAAAAGGTGGTGCCCCCGTGCTTGTGGTCGCAGCTGGGGGCAAATATGCTGGATGGTTTGGTAACAATACTTGGTGTCCGCCAGGTTTTGGGGCTCCAAGAACCGCCCTTGCATTGGAAAATGGCTATTTTATAAAGGGTTATTTTATTTGTTATAATGTTTGTTAATAAACCGGGCTGATTTGGCCAATTTATCCAAATAATGGCGTTGCGTGTTTATTAACGGGTGAAAAAGGGGGGTTTTGTTTGGGATTCTGATGAGCCAGTGAAGGAAACCTCTGCAGTAGGGCAGTCATAACACTTAGCACAATTTTATGGGATTTTTGAAGAATGCTTGAAATATAAGCCCTACTCCATAAATAAGCTCTAGTTACAGTCAGGGCCAGCGTTGGGAGGAGTCAAACTGCGCAAATTCTCAAGACCCCACTCTCTTAAAGACCCCATCAGTTGTATTCTGAGGTTGATTGTTTAAGGACCTTTGATGGCTTCAAAGTCATGTGACATGATGTAACCAAAGGTATCTTAATTGCAGGAGTCTAAAAGAACTGAACAGAGGACAGGCTGGCTTGCTGAACTGGCATTAGGGGAAAGGGAGAGCAAACTGGGCAATTGCACAGGGCCCCCTTTCTCCCAGGGGCCCCAGTGTTTATATACCGATTATAGGACTGCTTAAGGACCATTTTGACATCACGTCATGTGACCAAAGGTCTTAATTGGAGGAGTCTAAAGCTGAAGAGGAGACAGGCTGGTGTGTGTGTGTGTGTGTGTGTCTCTGTGTGTGTGTGTGTGTGTGTTTGTTCACGACAATTTTAACCAGCTTTGCCAAAATGGGCAGAGCTTGGCCAGAAGAAGGGTGTGATGCCACCTCTTCTCTAATTCATAACAAACTGCGATGTTCCCTATGCCAGAAATCTCACTCCAGTCCCTGACGTCATTTTTCAGTGTACATCACCGGTCTTGATGAGTTTGAACCCTAATGTTTATCTGTACAGGCTGCAAGACCCTGCTACCTGCTTTGGTTACAAAGCCTAAGGATGGGTCATCAGCGTTACAGTCCCAGACAACCCACTTGAATTTTCAGCATCTGTCTTTATTTTATTTTCGTCTTTGAAAAAAACCTCTTTGAAATTGTCTATGTTGTGGATCAATGTTTCAAGGAGATGTTTGCAGGTTTTGCGAACAGTCATGGCAGCGTCAGGATCTGTTGAAATGATAGACTCTGGTACTTTGCATGTAAATTTCTCTGATGTCTGTGAGCAGCGCAGGGAGACGCAGGCATCAAACCAAGGCTTGGGCAGGCTAGTAAGAGTTATTCTCTGCTGGGCTGCTTGTTAACGTCTGTGATCACATGCTGTAGAGGAAAAAGTATTGTTTGCTCCTGTTCTGTATGTGCTGGCTGGACTATTTCATTAATGCCAGCTATAGTTTACCTATACTGATCTGGCGAGGTGTTGTGATCCAGACTTATGGGTGTTTTTTGTGCATTATTACTGTGAGCTGTGGTGGTATTAACCCGTGTTGTCATTTTTGTTGCTGCCTTCCTGCTCTTGCTTTTCTCCTTAGCCTCTCACTGTTTTTTTTTGTGAGTCTGCAATGTGTCCCGTCTGTCTTAATCTGTGTTTCCATCATATTCCTGTCCCTTTCTTCCCCAGGGGAATCACAGATTAGATCTAGTCAGGAGACTAGTAATGCACGAGACTCCGGCATCTCCATCTTCAGGGGTAATCCAGAGGTTAAGAATAGCTTAGGGTCCCCTAGTGTGAGGGACAGTATAGGAGCACCCTGTCCCTCATTATCCTGCAGTCACATTGTGACAATCAATCAGATTATTTACTGTAGCACATTCCAGAGAACTGGTGCTAGGAATGGGAGAGCCAAACTAACAAAGATGTAACTCTTAAGGCCGCTTTACACACAACGATATCACTAGTGATCTTGTTAGCGATGTGACACACCAAGATCATTGTCGATTTGCCGAGATCGCTCATAGGTCATTTTGTAGCGGTCACACGTACCCATCTCACAAATGATGCTACATCGTTCAGCGAGATATTGTTTGACCAAGGCGGTCATGTGGATGTTGTTCGTCGTTGGCAAGGTGTCAAACGTAGCAATATGTCTGCTGCGTTCCAAACGACGAACAATATTTTGAAACTGAACGTCGTGTCAACGATCAACGATTTTCGCTATTTTTAAGATCGTTCGGAGTCAGATGTAGGTGTCACACAAAATAACGTCGTTAACGACGACGGAAGTGCGTCATGAAAACCGTGACCCCGACGACATACCGTCAGATAAATCGTAGCGTGTAAAGGGGCCTTTAGATCTCGATATTGGACAACAGATTCAGAATAATTTTTTCCCTAATTTAATTTCTGATGTTATGGTTTAAAAAAATAAATGTACTTTCAAGATAATATCATTAAAAATTAATAACTTTGTGCTTATTTTTAGCAGATGACTGTAATGGGAGTTCAGATGGATCTCTAATATCTTCCGAATTTATAACAGATGGTGAAAGTATCCCACATGATACATATGAAGAGCATACTGTTGTCCCAGATATAAATCCAGTCCTTCCTCGGAAAGCTCTATCATCTGAGTTTTTCAAACAAGCCCAAAATTCCCATTTATCACAGAATTGTAAGCAGAATAGAAGTTACAGAAGGAATATGGAATATGAAATGGATGAAACGGTTCCTACAAGGGAGAAGCCATTTTCATGTTTAAAATGTGAGAAATGTTTTATTCAGAAATCATATCTTGTTAGACATCAAAAAATTCACACAGGTGACAAGCCATTTTCATGTTCAGAGTGTGAGAAATGTTTTATTTGGAAATCAGAACTTGTTGAGCATCAAAGATGTCACACAGGAGAGAAGCCATTTTCATGTTTAGAGTGTGGGAAATGTTTTATTAAAAAATCACTCCTTGTTAGACATCATAAAATTCACACAGGGGACAAGCCATTTTCATGTTCAAAATGTGGACAATGTTTTTCTAGTAAATCAAATCTTTTTAGACATCATAAAATTCACACAGGGGAGAAGCCATTTTCATGTTCAGAATGTGGGAAATGTTTTATTGCGAAATCAGATCTTGTTGTGCATCAAAGATCACACACAGGAGAGAAGCCTTTTTCATGTTCAGAATGTGGAAAATATTTTATCCAGAAATCATATCTTGTTAGGCATCAAAGATCTCACACAGGGGAGAAGCCATTTTCATGTTCAGAATGTGGGAAATGTTTTATTCAGAAATCAGTTCTTGTTGTGCATCAAAGATCTCACACAGGGGAGAAGCCATTTTCATGTTCAGAATGTGGGAAATGTTTTATTGCGAAATCAGATCTTGTTGTGCATCAAAGATCACACACAGGAGAGAAGCCTTTTTCATGTTCAGAATGTGGAAAATATTTTATCCAGAAATCATATCTTGTTAGGCATCAAAGATCTCACACAGGGGAGAAGCCATTTTCATGTTCAGAATGTGGGAAATGTTTTATTCAGAAATCAGTTCTTGTTGTGCATCAAAGATCTCACACAGGGGAGAAGCCATTTTCATGTTCAGAATGTGGGAAATGTTTTATTGAGAAATCAGATCTTGTTGTGCATCAAAGATCTCACACAGGGGAGAAGCCATTTTCATGTTCAGAATGTGGGAAATGTTTTACTAGTAAATCAGGTCTTGTTAAACATGTGAAGAAGCCGCACAGGGAAGGAACCTTTTTCATGTTGTGAATAATTGAAATGTTTAACTGGTAAATCAAGTCTTGCCGACCATCAGAAAACCAACAGAGCGGAGCAGCCATTCTTGCTTTCAGAATTTGCCAAATGTTTTTAAGACTAATCAGATCCTGTTGTCCGATGAGTCACACAGGAGAAGCCATCATGATGTACTATAATTCAAAGGGTTTTATAAAAATATTGGCTACAATTGCTCAAGGAAGAATTTGTGAGGAAAAGAACCATTTTATTTCTTTTTAAACTTATTGTATTTTTTGGACCATAAGACATACCTAGGTTTTGAAGGAATAATATAGGGGAAAAGATTGACACAAAAAATGTGGTCATCACGCACTGTTATGGGGGGGGGATCTGCTGCTGACACTGTTACTGGGATAAAATCCCCCAATTCTGTACTGATGTCACCCATCCTGGGCCCCTTACAGGTACTGTTGATGTGTCTCCCATCCTTGTGTATACTGTATATCCATCCTGGTATATATATTGCCCATCTTTATCCCATCCTGGTATATATGATTCTTGTCATAGTATATATGTCCCCATTCTTGTATATATATAGCCCTCATCATGGGTCCATGCCAGTATATATTTCCCCATCACACTGCACACATAATAAAAGAAATGATTATACTCCCCATCCCTCTGCTCTTCCGGTGCACGGTGTTCTCTTCTGATGCTGGCAAGTGACTTCACCATGTAAGTATCTAACAGCCATCTTGGGAAGAATTGAGCAAACTACCGTATTTTTCGCTTTATAAGACGCACTTTTCCTCCCAAAAATTTGGGAGGAAAATAGGGGTGCGTCTTATAATCCGAATATAGCGGTACCTAGGGGTCCTGTCTGTGCGGCGATCGGGCGGCCGGGTGCCTGTGGCTGCGTGCAAGCGGCTGGGTACCTGTGCTCGCGTGCGGTGGCAGCCGGGTACCCGTGGCTGTGTGCGGGCGGCGGCCGGGTGCTGTGTGCGGCCGGCGGCCGGGTGCTGTGCAGTCGGGTGCTGTGTGCGGGCGGCGGCCGGGTGCTGTGTGGGGCCGGGTGCCGTGTGCGGCCGGCGGGCGGGTGCCGTGTGCGGGCGGGTGCGGTGTGCGGCCGGGTGCCCGTGCGGGCGGCAGACGGCTGCCGCCCTCACACAGGCACCCGGCTGCTGCACGCGAGCACAGGTACCCGGCCGCTTTCACGCAGGGTGGGCGGGCAGCCTGCTGGCTGCCACTCTGTGCGTGCGGGTAGGGCGGCTGTGCAGCAAGTTAACCAGTTTGTCTGCGGTCCCAGTTTCAAATAATGGTGCCGCGAGCGGGCGCGTGCGCAGATGGAGCTCTTGGATGAGAGCTCTATCTGCTCATGCGCCGCTCCAGGCGCCATCATTTGAACCGGGACCGCGGACACTCACTGCAGCGGCCTGCTGCACGACTCACCCGCCGCTGCTACTGCTGCCGCCACCACGGACCCCGCGGCTCCTGCCACCACGGGCCCCGCGGCTCCTGACGCCGCGCTCCTGCCACCACGGACGCCACGGCTCTTGCCACCACGGATGCCGCTGCCACTGACCCGCCGAGCCTGCCAGCACAACCTCTGCCTCCTGTGACCCCCGCTTCACCAGCACTGCTGCCCCCCTCCGGTAAGAGAACACCGGAGTATAAGACGGACCCCATTTTTCTTTTTTTTTACCTTTTTTATGTCTAAGTTTGGGGTGCGTCTTATAATCCGGTGCGTCTTATAGAGCGAAAAATACGGTAACTTTGCAGCTAATGAGATGCACTGGCTAGAGTTCTCCCCCCAGAGAGGAGATAGAGATGACATCAGTGTAATTAGCAAGTATAAGAAAAGGTCCAAAAAAGGTTAAATCGAATAGAAGAATACAATTGCGTCAGTTGATTGATGGTGATGTGTAGTCATGAATAGCAGGTGTATTGAATTGATAAAGAAATTAAGTTGTCAATAGAGTTGTCAGTGTGTGAAGAATTATGTGAAGTAGAGGCGCCTTCAGGGATCAGAAATGTCAGCAATGACGACATGGCTGAACTAGTGAAAAGTATCATGGATGCCCATAGGAATACAATAAGTTTTTACCGCAATGCTCGTAAATAATGTCATGATGTATCATTATATTCTTTGTTCTCCAACGTATACGCCTTTCTCTGCAGTATGAGCTTTCCTTTGTCTAACATGTATAAGAGCCCCACATGCCTTTCGGGGTACACTTCTTCTTCATCTGTTGCTAATGCTGCTGTTCTGCAAGACACCTTTGTGTGTCATCCTGCCGCATAACCTGTCTTATCTGCTCTGTTGCTATCTGAGAATAAACTTGTCTTTGCTTGGAACAGATTGTCTACAACGTCTTCTTAGCTCTGAAGGTCAACGGGCATTTTCTTTCAGTAAGCTTCCAGAATATTCACTGCTCCCCACAGCCGGGATTATGGGTTTGGGGAGCTTTAAATTTTCAATGTCTAATACTAGACACACGTGATCACCCAATCATAGCAGTAAGCGGGCAGCTTAGTAATCATGTGTACCCGATATTAAAGAGAATGAATATTCGCTGCTCCCCATGCTAATAATACCGCCTACTTCTTGGTTGGGGCTGGCTTCATTGCCTAGAGGTGGGCGGGATTATGGCGTGGAGAGCAGTGAATATTTTTAGCTGGCACACTGTTAGCCTTTTTGAGAGCCTTTAGGAACATTTGTGAAAGGTTTTGATACTGGATTATATTTAATTCACTAATCTCAGGTTTCCCACTGCTTTATTTACTAAAAAGCGCAGCCCCAGATTAGAGATAGGAACTCTGAAGTATATCACATTGTATATAATTGCATTTCAAATCTTGTTATTTTCTTAATAAATGCTTGTAAATATATATTCTTCATGCCTGTCTTTCTCTATTGTCTAGATGTGATGATTTTGCCTCAGAACCTCTGGAGTTGGCGCAGAACTGTAGACATTTCACACCAAAATAGTGAGGGGAGAATTGAATCACACTATGCATCCTGGATATGTGGAAGTTGTTAAGACGCTCTGTTCCCAAATTATCAAAGCTTTTATGCGAAAAAAAACTGTCACAAACACTTGGAAAGTTGTGCCAAGATTTGGCATTTTCACTCTAAAATTGGCAGAGCTTAGGTGGGACGGGGGCGTGACAGCACAGCTCCTTTAAATCATAACGAGCTGTGGTGTTCCCTATGCCAGAAATCTCACTCCAGTCCCTGAAGGGAGTAATATTTCAAGCATGGCACGAAGAGGCACATGCCGGTGAGCACCACGTGTACCCGAACACAGCGATGCTAGATCGAGTGGTTAGGATACATAATGAACCCGATCTCCGAATTCGAACACTAATTATTTTTTTTTACAAAGTCTGTATTTGATACAAACATCAAACTTTACTACTCACGTTCCCTCATCTCTGCCCACAAACCTTTATTACAGTTTGGATTCTGGGTGTAGAAGAGACTAGAATTAAAAGGGCTCTATCTCTTTATGAAAAGCAAGAAACATTTATGATACAATGTACAACAGATTCAGCTCACCGTAATGATCAGTCTCAACCACCTTCTGGAGCCTGGACAAGGGGCTGCCACACCTCAGGCAAAATCCATATGAAAGAAATCCAGCTTCACAGAAAGGCGTGTCAATTTTTTTTCTTTTTTTCTTTTCCTTTGGCACAAGTATAACAGCACATAGCAGTCAAGGTGATAACATGACCGACGTCAACGACGTTTTTCAAGTGACACCGCACTCTTAATCAGGATGATTAAGCGTGTGGTGTCACTTGAAACGCGTCGTTGACGTCGGTCATGTTATCACCTTCACTGCTATGTGCTGTTATACTTGTGTCAAAGGAAAATAAAAAAAGAATTGACACGCCTTTCTGTGAAGCTGGATTTCTTTCATAAACATTTATGATACCTATGCTGGGGTTTTGTGAATTTAATAGGTTTCTGTCACTACGTGTTTACCACTTACAGTTAAGTCCAGAAACATTTGGCCAGTGACACAAATTTTGGCATTTTACCAAAACATTTTCAATATACAGTTATGTAATCAATATCTGTTCTTAAGTGCATATTCTCAGCTTTAATTTTAGGGTATTCACATCCTAACTGGAGTCAGGTTTTAGGAATTACAGCCCATAAACATGTAGCTATCTGTTTATAAAGAGACAAAAAAATAACTGGACAATTATCTCAAAAGGTCTTTAATAGTCTACATGGGATATTTCCTCATTAATCCACTATCGATTAAGCAGATAAAAGGTCTGGAGCTGATTCCAGCTGTGACATTTGCATTTGGAAGCTGTTGTTGTGAACTCACAACATGCGGTCAAAAGGAGTCCTCAATGGAGGAAAAGCAGACCATCATTGGGATGAAAAAATGAGATCTAGCGGTAATGTTAGGGATGGCCAAATCAACAATTTGGTAAATTCTGAAAAAAACATGAGCATACTTGAGAGTATGGGAACTCAAAGAGGTCTGGATGTCCAGACAAGACAATAGAGATGGATGATTACAAAATCCTTTCCTTAGTGAAGGAAAATTCCTACACAACATACACCCAAGTGAAAAAACATTCTCAAAAAAGTAGATGTTTCAGTATCTAATAGTACCACAAAAAGAAGATGTCCTGAGTGCAAATACAAAGGATTCTCTACAAGGAGCAAACCATTAATCAGCCTTAAAAATAGAAAGGCCAGCTTAGACTTTTTCAAAAAGCATCTAAAGAAGCCGCCCCAGTTCTGGAAAAGTTCTATGGACAGATGAGACTAAGATCAACCTGTACCAGAATGATGGGAAGAAGGCTTGGAATGGCTCATGATCTAAAGCACACCATATCTACTGTAAATCATGGTGGAGGCAGTGTGATGGCCAGGCATGCAGGGCTAACCATGGCCCTGGGTCACTATTGTTTATTGATGATGTGACTGAAGATAGAAGGAGGCGGATGAATTCTGAAGTGCACAGGGCGAGTCTTAGTCTTTCTGCTCAGGTTCAACAAAATGCAGCAAAATTGATTGGATGGTGATTCACAGAACAGATGGACAATGACCCAAATATACTGTAAAAGCAACACAGGAGTTTTTTAAGGCAAAGAAGTGGAATATTCTGCAATGTCAATCACCAGATGTGAACCCCATTGAGCTGCATTGCACATGCTTAATACAAAACTTAAGGCAAAAAGAAACACAAACAAGCAACAACTGAAGTCACTACAGTAAGGGCGGCAAAATATCACAAAGGAGGAAACCCAACGTTTGGTGATGTCCATGGCATCCAGACTTCAGGCCGTCATTGCCTGCAAAGGATTCTCTATGAAGAATTAAAAATGAACATTTTTTTTATGGTAAATAAATTTTTGCAAGTACTTTTGAGTCTCTGAAATGAGGAGGCTTTGGAGAAAAATGACTGCAATTCCTAAATGTTTCAAAGGATATTTTTATTCCAACCCTTTAATTAAACCTGAAAGTCTCCACTTCAATTGCATTTCAGTTCTTTCATTTTAACACTAGAAGTCCCAGAAAGTTCGAGCTTCCCCTGAAGTCCCGAAAGAGGGTCAAATGACAAATATAATATACTGAATAGAACTAACTAGAAACTAAATAGCTAAACTCAATGGAAAACAACAACCTCCTGTGGTGCGACAATAATGGCCTTAATTACAGAACAAAAGACGGTGATTATAGGATGTTAGCTAAAATCCTTCAGGTCATTCGACCCGTCTCTGGGTTCCAAAGGTAGAAATGTTAAATGACCCCTCTCTGGGACTTCTAGTGTTAAACCAAAAATAGCAGCTGCAGAGCTGAAGACACGAAGATTCGATCACTGTCCAGATATTTCTGGACCTAACTAATTAAAAATCAGAATTATATAAAGACAGGGACTCTGATTCCAATGATGTGTCACTTACTGGGCTGCTTGCTGTAGTTTTGATAAAATCACAGTACTATCGCTAGCGGATTATCACTAGAGAACTAGTAAACCTGCTGCTATGTTTCCTCCATCTCCATTAGCTCTGTATAACCCCATCCCCACCTGATTGGCAGCTTTCTGTCTATGCTCATTGTACACAGCTGTCAATCAGTGGTGTGGGAGAGTTTATGCACAGACCAGCATTTCAAGAACTGGTAGATCTTAAGCAGATAAAACTGATGTTTATCAAAACTTCAGCAAGCAGCCAAGTAAGTGACACATCGATGGAATCAGGGTCTCTGCTTATACAGGTCGATTAGACACACGTTACAGGTAGCTTTGTTCTACTTAATCTATAAACCACATCCCGAAGCCATACACTATTAATTGTTATACATTTAACCTGAAAAGTAGGCAGTGTTTACAAAAGGCATTACAAAAGGGAACAAAACAATACAGCATATCCAATTACATAAAATAAAAGGAAATATTACACCCACATACTTCCCCTCTGGTGACTCATAGCAGGGCTGAACTTCAGATAACTATAGACTGTATCTAAGGGGTACTTTGCACGCTGCGACGTCACTACTGCGATATCGTCGGGGTCAAATCGAAAGTGACGCAATCCGGCACCGGTAACGACGTCGCAACGTGCAAAGCCTAGATGCACCGATAAACGATCGCAAAAGCGTCGGAAATCGGTGATCTGTGTAGCGTCGGTCATTTTCGTAATGTCGCACCAATAGGAGCTACGATGTTGTTCCTCGTTCCTGCGGCAGCACACACCGCTGTGTGTAAAGCCGCAGGAGCGAGGAACATCTCCTTATGGCCGTTTCACATTTGCGCTATTTTGACGAAAACGGGTTCCGTCACACATACAGTACAGTTCCATTTATTTACAGTGGAAGCGCGACATCATGTGGACACAAGCGGGTACTGCATGAAACACACAAGACACATTGTATCGCGCTTCAAATGTAAATAAATGAACTGTACTACATTAGTGACAGATTCCGTTTGCGTCAAAACGCAAGTGTGAAACTAGCCTTACCTGCCTCCACCGGCTATGCGGAAGGAAGGAAAGAGGTGGGCGGGATGTTTACGTCCCGCTCATCTCCGCCCCTCCACTTCTATTGGCCACCTGCCGTGTGACGTCGCTGTGACGCCGCACAACCCGCCTCCTTATGATGGAGGCGGGTCGCCGGCCAGAGCGATGTCGCAGGGCAGGTAAGTGCTTGTGAAGCTGCCATACCGATAATGTTCGCTACGGCAGCTATCACAAGATATCGCATGTGCGATGGGGGCAGGTACTATCGCGCTCGGCATCGCTATCATCGGCATGCGATGTCGCAGTGTGCGAAGTACCCCTAAGTCTTAGAAAATGATGAGATTCCAAGGCAGGAGATATTACCGTCATCTTTCCTATCACAATTTTATCTGTTCATAGATGAAAGACATTGCATAGATATTTTCTCTCTGGCCAATATCCATTTGGCCGGACCCCGGCCATCACCCAATGTTGCAGAACGATGCTTTGCGTTCTCCACTTTATCACAAATTTGAAAATATTACTTTCCTATCTATTATAGTTCGGCTACTTTCACACTTCGTTTTTTTGCATCAGTCACAATCCGTTGCCTTGAGAAAATACAGTATCCTGCAAAATAGTTTGCAGGATTCATTTTTTCCCCCATAGATTTGTATTAACGACAGATTGTGACTGATGGCCTTGCGTTGTATCCGCATCCGCTGCGCGATGGATCAGTTGTGGAATGACTGACTGTCGGGTGGAAGGAACTGACACTGTTCATTTTTTGGAGCATCAAAAAAATGCACTGCACAGGATTCCGTCGCAATCCGTAAAGAGGTAAAGAGGTATAATGGTTGTCTATGGTGCTGGATTCCGCTGTAATCCGTCGCACAATGGAATCCAGTGCTGGATTCTGTCCTTTTCTACTGAGCATGCCCAGCATGTCTGGCACTCCCATTGGGCTGTCCCAAAAACAAATGGATCATGACGGATCCGTCGTAAAACAGTTGCAAAACGGATGAAACGGACGCGACGGATCAGTTTTTTCACAGGATTCCAGTGAATGGAATTCTGTGAAAAAACTCATCCGTTTCGTCCGTTGACAGCTAAAAATGACGGATCCATCATTCAGTCGCAACGACAGACCTTTTGGATATGAAAAGACTGAAGTGTGAAAGTAGCCTTCAACTTCTGCTCTTATCTCTACCGGTCATAAATCTGTCCTTTTCTAGATTCTTGTGCATTCAAGCTGAGATTGGCCTCACATCTGCTAGAGGATTCTTTTTACTTACCTGTTTCCAAAAGAGGGGGTCAGCTTCATAGGGGTGTTGTTGAGTCTTTATGGATTTTAGAACTTCTATACGACACATGACTTCATATTGATGTTTTTCCAAAATCAAGCTTTTAACTCCTTGAAAGCCAAGGTCATATTTTGGACACTTTCCTCAACTTGGTGCTTGAAGCTTTCATTAAAATAAGAAATATTACACTCCCATCTACACAAACTAACTTTAATGAAAAAGAAAACATTGCCCTAAAATCATAATACAATGATTCAGATATAGTAACTATCAGCCAACAAGGGGGATGGAATAGTCATCCAAAAAATGGATGACTATATAAGGAAGCTCACAATATTCTTTCCAACCCCATACACTAAGGGATTACAACTATGAAGCCTTTTTCTACATTTAAAACAAAATATGTTCTCCTCATAATAAAAACTTTTGAGAAAGGAATCCTAAAGAGAAGCAACCACCATCCAACATATTGTATAATGATTTAGAAGAGACATCAGCTGGATTGATTGCAATCTACGGTAAGTAGTATTAAGGCCGCTTTACATGCAACGACATCGCTAACGTGATGTCGTTGGGGTCACGGAATTCGTGACGCACATCCGGCCTCGTTAGCGACGTTGTTGCGTTTGAAACGCACGAACGACCATTAAAGAGCAATTTTTCTTACCTTATCATTGATCGTTGACACGCTGTCCAGTTCCCAAATATTGTTGCTGTAGCAGGACGCAGGTTGTTCCTCATTCCTGCGGCAGCACACATCGCTATGTGTGATATGGCAGGAATCAGGAACAACCTCGTACCTGCGGCTGCCCGCAATGAGGAAGGAAGGAGATGGGCAGGATGTTTGTTCCGTTCATCTCCGCCCCTCCACTTCTATTGGGCGGCCGCTTAGTGACGTCGCTGTGACGCCGAACAAACCGCCCCCCTTAGAAAGGAGGCGGTTCACCGGCAACAGCGACGTCGCTAGGCAGGTAAGTCCGTGTGACGGGTGTAAGCGAGGTTGTGCGCCATGGGCAGCAATTTGCCCGTGACGCACAACCGACGGGGGGCGGGTATGCACGCTAGCGATATCGATAGCGATATCGCTGCGTGTAAAGCGGCCTTTAGTTTCCAAAATGTCATATTTTAATTTTTCATATAAAGAGGCATCCAATAGCACTATACACCCGCCTTGTCTGACTTACGTATAACCAAATAGTTGTTATTTTTTAGTTCACAATCGGCATAAAATTAATTTTTTCGTTAAATTATATACTTTATTTTTATTGGAGGAGACATAACGGTGCAGAGCCAATTAGTCCTTTTCTATCATATTCTGGAACATGTGTAATGATGGTACGCGAGATGTTACTGGATAATAATGAGGGTTTGAGACCTTTTGTTTTACGTCATGATCCCCCACCAATTCTTCCAAATTATGATCCTCATCCATTTAGTTTGGCATTACAATGGCCTTCTGTTCAGAGAAAGAGAATCCTTCAAATTCATTACATGTTGTAAATTTATTACTAGAGTAATTCTGACCTGAAACATTTCTATCCACAGCAAAAAAATGCCAGTGACAAAATTTAAGCCCCTGTCCAAGACTTCAATCTGCTCAACCAATAAGACTGTGGGTGTCAAAACCAAAACATTATGTCACGCCAGAACGTTCAGACACTCAGCGTGCAGCGTAACACAAGGGTAACAATGGAAATGGTAAAAAGGAAGGCCCTGATGATAGGGAGAGGGGACACTTCGTGCAACTCATCTGAGTTTGTACCCTATGGTCCCAAATGTCTCTATACGGGTCCTTCCCCCCATCGTCATAACATACCTAGGCACTCATTCGCCCGGGTAGTGAGAAGGCTGGCAGGAGCAGTAGTCTCACCACTGTAATATTATAACACAAAGTAAAGGAGACAGAGGGAAAATAGACACAAAAAGGAAAAACACTTCAAGTTCTTCCAATGCAGCTAAACACCACAGCAACAATAGTCACAACTCCTCAGCTTCTTCCAAAGATGTATGGAATGTTTGATCAGTGTTGGACAAAAATAAAATACGTTTTTAGTATAGATTATTACTTATGTTGTGCTCTGATCTGGAAGAACATGGATTTTTAGCACTTTGGGAACTTAGAAAACTTCACAGAATGGATTAATAAAGGTATAACTTGATTGCTGCCCATTATTTAGAGGAATGTAATATGTACATTGTGTAATGTTCAGCAAAGATTTGGGTAACAGAAGAATGATACATATATAGTGAAAAAAACAATCCCTTTAAAAATTTCTTATTTTATTAAATATGTCTTAAAAATTTCCCAAGTGATTCACCTATCTAGAAATTATCAAGGGTAGTATAAATATACACCAGGGTAGCCACCCCTGTACAGAGGAAATACAATCAAAGGCAGAAAAACGGGAGTATGGGATCCCAAATGGGATTAATCTGGCCCTATCATGGACCTACCACCTCACAACTTCCTACCGACGGAGGTAAATCACCTTAACATAGCTGGGCGCCCCCGTTCCTCGGTGGCTATCCCTCACTTACCCTAATAAATTCCCTACCATATGAGGAGAAATGCCTGAGCAAGTTACCACTAATTATTGGTTGGACTATTTTACCCCACAATGGACTTTATAGAGAGGGCAATTATAGCTCCATCTTGTTACTCATATCAGTATTCAACAATAGTGGGACACCATAAAACCCTGTTTGATATACTCAAATTCAGCTGGTCATTAGATCATATACAGGGATAATAGATGCCATAACATCCTGTCCAGTTAATATGCTCAAATTCAGCTGGTCATTAGATCATATACAGGGATAATAGATGCCATAACATCCTGTCCAGTTAATATGCTCAAATTCAACTGGTCATTAAATCATATACAGGGATAATAGATACCATAACACCCTGTCCAGTTAATATGCTCAAATTCAACTGGTCATTAATTCATATATTAAGATAACAAACGCCACAGTACCCTGTTATTTATGATCAGTCATTATGCTCCAACTCATCCGGTCATCAATTCATATACAGGGATAACACATACCCTATATCCAGTTGATATACTCCAATTCAACTGGTCATCCGTTAATATACAGGGACAACAGGTACCAAGCACCCCACTATCTAGATCAGGTTGATATGCGCCAATTCAACCAGAATAAATTCATATACAGGGGCAAAAAGTCCAAATACCAAGCTGTCCTAATAAAGAAAACACATTTAACTTGCTTTCAGCAAATCCTAACCTCTGGAACAATGCCAGTATGTACACTCATTATGAATAAATGGATATCATTTTAAAGCTGATAAATTAACTTCCCTTTATCAAGTGCATCCGCACTGCCTCGACGCGTTTCTCCGCCCTCTAATCCGGTTCATCAGGAGGCCCAGGGAGACAGGGAACTATTCAGTGATGATACATGTCTTCATATGGCTGCCGGATGAGTTGGAGCATAATGACTGATCATAAATAACAGGGTACTGTGGCGTTTGTTATCTTAATATATGAATTAATGACCAGTTGAATTTGAGCATATTAACTGGACAGGATGTTATGCTATCTATTATCCCTGTATATGATCTAATGACCAGTTGAATTTGAGTATATCAAACAGGGTTTTATGGTGTCCCACTATTGTTGAATACTGATATGAGTAACAAGATGGAGCTATAATTGCCCTCTCTATAAAGTCCATTGTGGGGTAAAATAGTCCAACCAATAATTAGTGGTAACTTGCTCAGGCATTTCTCCTCATATGGTAGGGAATTTATTAGGGTAAGTGAGGGATAGCCACCGAGGAACGGGGGCGCCCAGCTATGTTAAGGTGATTTACCTCCGTCGGTAGGAAGGTGTGAGGTGGTAGGTCCATAATAGGGCCAGATTAATCCCATTTGGGATCCCATACTCCCGTTTTTCTGCCTTTGATTGTATTTCCTCTGTACAGGGGTGGCTACCCTGGTGTATATTTATACTACCCTTGATAATTTCTAGATAGGTGAATCACTTGGGAAATTTTTAAGACATATTTAATAAAATAAGAAATTTTTAAAGGGATTGTTTTTTTCACTATATATGTACCTTTTGACTATCCTGGAAATATTTTGATTGTTAACAGAAGAATGACTTTCACTATCTGCAATTATTATTTTACTTGATAAAAATAAATTGTATTCACTGATAAAGGGGATAATGGATCAATAGAATAATTAATCAATAGATGTAAGGATAAGAAAAATTCAGAGTTGTCACAATTTTATGGATCGTTGTTGGAAATTTGGCTGACATCATCCACTTGTTACACGCCTGTCCCTTGTCTGGGATCTGCTCCCTTCCCCCGGTCTGTTAAACGTTCTTGTGCCCCATGTTGGGCTTTGTAAGTATCCGGACACGCTCCATGTGCTGAGCTTAACTGGCCTATATAAGGCGACCAAGATACACCCCTGTGTCCTGGTATTAAGACTATTAGTCTGTGCACAGCGACCTGTCTGCAGCCTCCAGAACATCTCCAGACTATCTGTGGCCTCCAGCACCTCAGCTACCAATCTGCCTGTGGCTTCCAGTATGTCTGCACCTGTCTGAGGTCTCCAGGACGTCTGCGGCTTCCAATACCTCAGTTACCTGTCTGCCTGTGGCTTCCAGTATGTCTGTAATCTGTACCACATTCAAGTTAGTCAGCAGTTAGACTTTAGCTATTAGATTTTTATTCTTCTATGATGCACCAACGTACTGAATCGTACATAAGTTTAATTTGAAAAGAGGTACCCTGGACCACAAGTACTCAAAATTAACATTTTAATGTCCTGAATAATTTGTGCCAAACAATAATCAACTCTATGTATAGTTATTCACGTAAATCTGTGTTACATAATGCTATACGCGCATAATCAAATGTACTCAATCGTACCTACCGTAAGTTTAATTTGAAAAGAGGTACCTGGACCACAAGTATCAAAATGAACGTTGGGAAACTCAAACCTGTTATTTCAACGATGGGTATAGACTCAACCACTGAGCTATACTAAAGTGTCTTATCTGCTTTTTAAAAATCTTAATGTGACTATGGCTGCTCTTCGTACATCAGAACATTCCTAAGCCGGCAGCCTACAAATTTTACACGCATTAAAATTATCCTCTATATTTAAAATGCATGAATGTTGTACTTTTCACAGGGGAACACTATTCTCCTTAAGGAGACTTTGCAAGCCAGTCTGGCTGCCAGGTAAGGGGACTTATAGCTGCAATGCCCCTCTGGGAAATATTCAAATTGTCTCTCCAGTAAAGGAGACAAACTCTAGCACAGCGCCACCTATTGGAAGTAGCGATCCTAAAAGTCACAAGTGGATTTTCAACAATCCTTTGCAATATGACTCAGGATATATAAGCCAGATCAGAATCCCAATTTGCAGACACGGTGTTTCGGGGTACTTGCCCCTCGTCAGTGCAAAGTATGGGGGTGTCTGATCTGGCTCATGAGAAAGCTATGTGGGGACCACGGGGGAACACTATTCTCCTTAAGGAGACTTTGCAAGCCAGTCTGGCTGCCAGGTAAGGGGACTTATAGCTGCAATGCCCCTCTGGGAAATATTCAAATTGTCTCTCCAGTAAAGGAGACAAACTCTAGCACAGCGCCACCTATTGGAAGTAGCGATCCTAAAAGTCACAAGTGGATTTTCAACAATCCTTTGCAATATGACTCAGGATATATAAGCCAGATCAGAATCCCAATTTGCAGACACGGTGTTTCGGGGTGCTTGCCCCTCGTCAGTGCAAAGTATGGGGGTGTCTGATCTGGCTCATGAGAAAGCTATGTGGGGACCACGGGGGAACACTATTCTCCTTAAGGAGACTTTGCAAGCCAGTCTGGCTGCCAGGTAAGGGGACTTATAGCTGCAATGCCCCTCTGGGAAATATTCAAATTGTCTCTCCAGTAAAGGAGACAAACTCTAGCACAGCGCCACCTATTGGAAGTAGCGATCCTAAAAGTCACAAGTGGATTTTCAACAATCCTTTGCAATATGACTCAGGATATATAAGCCAGATCAGAATCCCAATTTGCAGACACGGTGTTTCGGGGTGCTTGCCCCTCGTCAGTGCAAAGTATGGGGGTGTCTGATCTGGCTCATGAGAAAGCTATGTGGGGACCACGGGGGAACACTATTCTCCTTAAGGAGACTTTGCAAGCCAGTCTGGCTGCCAGGTAAGGGGACTTATAGCTGCAATGCCCCTCTGGGAAATATTCAAATTGTCTCTCCAGTAAAGGAGACAAACTCTAGCACAGCGCCACCTATTGGAAGTAGCGATCCTAAAAGTCACAAGTGGATTTTCAACAATCCTTTGCAATATGACTCAGGATATATAAGCCAGATCAGAATCCCAATTTGCAGACACGGTGTTTCGGGGTGCTTGCCCCTCGTCAGTGCAAAGTATGGGGGTGTCTGATCTGGCTCATGAGAAAGCTATGTGGGGACCACGGGGGAACACTATTCTCCTTAAGGAGACTTTGCAAGCCAGTCTGGCTGCCAGGTAAGGGGACTTATAGCTGCAATGCCCCTCTGGGAAATATTCAAATTGTCTCTCCAGTAAAGGAGACAAACTCTAGCACAGCGCCACCTATTGGAAGTAGCGATCCTAAAAGTCACAAGTGGATTTTCAACAATCCTTTGCAATATGACTCAGGATATATAAGCCAGATCAGAATCCCAATTTGCAGACACGGTGTTTCGGGGTGCTTGCCCCTCGTCAGTGCAAAGTATGGGGGTGTCTGATCTGGCTCATGAGAAAGCTATGTGGGGACCACGGGGGAACACTATTCTCCTTAAGGAGACTTTGCAAGCCAGTCTGGCTGCCAGGTAAGGGGACTTATAGCTGCAATGCCCCTCTGGGAAATATTCAAATTGTCTCTCCAGTAAAGGAGACAAACTCTAGCACAGCGCCACCTATTGGAAGTAGCGATCCTAAAAGTCACAAGTGGATTTTCAACAATCCTTTGCAATATGACTCAGGATATATAAGCCAGATCAGAATCCCAATTTGCAGACACGGTGTTTCGGGGTGCTTGCCCCTCGTCAGTGCAAAGTATGGGGGTGTCTGATCTGGCTCATGAGAAAGCTATGTGGGGACCACGGGGGAACACTATTCTCCTTAAGGAGACTTTGCAAGCCAGTCTGGCTGCCAGGTAAGGGGACTTATAGCTGCAATGCCCCTCTGGGAAATATTCAAATTGTCTCTCCAGTAAAGGAGACAAACTCTAGCACAGCGCCACCTATTGGAAGTAGCGATCCTAAAAGTCACAAGTGGATTTTCAACAATCCTTTGCAATATGACTCAGGATATATAAGCCAGATCAGAATCCCAATTTGCAGACACGGTGTTTCGGGGTACTTGCCCCTCGTCAGTGCAAAGTATGGGGGTGTCTGATCTGGCTCATGAGAAAGCTATGTGGGGACCACGGGGGAACACTATTCTCCTTAAGGAGACTTTGCAAGCCAGTCTGGCTGCCAGGTAAGGGGACTTATAGCTGCAATGCCCCTCTGGGAAATATTCAAATTGTCTCTCCAGTAAAGGAGACAAACTCTAGCACAGCGCCACCTATTGGAAGTAGCGATCCTAAAAGTCACAAGTGGATTTTCAACAATCCTTTGCAATATGACTCAGGATATATAAGCCAGATCAGAATCCCAATTTGCAGACACGGTGTTTCGGGGTGCTTGCCCCTCGTCAGTGCAAAGTATGGGGGTGTCTGATCTGGCTCATGAGAAAGCTATGTGGGGACCACGGGGGAACACTATTCTCCTTAAGGAGACTTTGCAAGCCAGTCTGGCTGCCAGGTAAGGGGACTTATAGCTGCAATGCCCCTCTGGGAAATATTCAAATTGTCTCTCCAGTAAAGGAGACAAACTCTAGCACAGCGCCACCTATTGGAAGTAGCGATCCTAAAAGTCACAAGTGGATTTTCAACAATCCTTTGCAATATGACTCAGGATATATAAGCCAGATCAGAATCCCAATTTGCAGACACGGTGTTTCGGGGTGCTTGCCCCTCGTCAGTGCAAAGTATGGGGGTGTCTGATCTGGCTCATGAGAAAGCTATGTGGGGACCACGGGGGAACACTATTCTCCTTAAGGAGACTTTGCAAGCCAGTCTGGCTGCCAGGTAAGGGGACTTATAGCTGCAATGCCCCTCTGGGAAATATTCAAATTGTCTCTCCAGTAAAGGAGACAAACTCTAGCACAGCGCCACCTATTGGAAGTAGCGATCCTAAAAGTCACAAGTGGATTTTCAACAATCCTTTGCAATATGACTCAGGATATATAAGCCAGATCAGAATCCCAATTTGCAGACACGGTGTTTCGGGGTGCTTGCCCCTCGTCAGTGCAAAGTATGGGGGTGTCTGATCTGGCTCATGAGAAAGCTATGTGGGGACCACGGGGGAACACTATTCTCCTTAAGGAGACTTTGCAAGCCAGTCTGGCTGCCAGGTAAGGGGACTTATAGCTGCAATGCCCCTCTGGGAAATATTCAAATTGTCTCTCCAGTAAAGGAGACAAACTCTAGCACAGCGCCACCTATTGGAAGTAGCGATCCTAAAAGTCACAAGTGGATTTTCAACAATCCTTTGCAATATGACTCAGGATATATAAGCCAGATCAGAATCCCAATTTGCAGACACGGTGTTTCGGGGTGCTTGCCCCTCGTCAGTGCAAAGTATGGGGGTGTCTGATCTGGCTCATGAGAAAGCTATGTGGGGACCACGGGGGAACACTATTCTCCTTAAGGAGACTTTGCAAGCCAGTCTGGCTGCCAGGTAAGGGGACTTATAGCTGCAATGCCCCTCTGGGAAATATTCAAATTGTCTCTCCAGTAAAGGAGACAAACTCTAGCACAGCGCCACCTATTGGAAGTAGCGATCCTAAAAGTCACAAGTGGATTTTCAACAATCCTTTGCAATATGACTCAGGATATATAAGCCAGATCAGAATCCCAATTTGCAGACACGGTGTTTCGGGGTGCTTGCCCCTCGTCAGTGCAAAGTATGGGGGTGTCTGATCTGGCTCATGAGAAAGCTATGTGGGGACCACGGGGGAACACTATTCTCCTTAAGGAGACTTTGCAAGCCAGTCTGGCTGCCAGGTAAGGGGACTTATAGCTGCAATGCCCCTCTGGGAAATATTCAAATTGTCTCTCCAGTAAAGGAGACAAACTCTAGCACAGCGCCACCTATTGGAAGTAGCGATCCTAAAAGTCACAAGTGGATTTTCAACAATCCTTTGCAATATGACTCAGGATATATAAGCCAGATCAGAATCCCAATTTGCAGACACGGTGTTTCGGGGTGCTTGCCCCTCGTCAGTGCAAAGTATGGGGGTGTCTGATCTGGCTCATGAGAAAGCTATGTGGGGACCACGGGGGAACACTATTCTCCTTAAGGAGACTTTGCAAGCCAGTCTGGCTGCCAGGTAAGGGGACTTATAGCTGCAATGCCCCTCTGGGAAATATTCAAATTGTCTCTCCAGTAAAGGAGACAAACTCTAGCACAGCGCCACCTATTGGAAGTAGCGATCCTAAAAGTCACAAGTGGATTTTCAACAATCCTTTGCAATATGACTCAGGATATATAAGCCAGATCAGAATCCCAATTTGCAGACACGGTGTTTCGGGGTGCTTGCCCCTCGTCAGTGCAAAGTATGGGGGTGTCTGATCTGGCTCATGAGAAAGCTATGTGGGGACCACGGGGGAACACTATTCTCCTTAAGGAGACTTTGCAAGCCAGTCTGGCTGCCAGGTAAGGGGACTTATAGCTGCAATGCCCCTCTGGGAAATATTCAAATTGTCTCTCCAGTAAAGGAGACAAACTCTAGCACAGCGCCACCTATTGGAAGTAGCGATCCTAAAAGTCACAAGTGGATTTTCAACAATCCTTTGCAATATGACTCAGGATATATAAGCCAGATCAGAATCCCAATTTGCAGACACGGTGTTTCGGGGTGCTTGCCCCTCGTCAGTGCAAAGTATGGGGGTGTCTGATCTGGCTCATGAGAAAGCTATGTGGGGACCACGGGGGAACACTATTCTCCTTAAGGAGACTTTGCAAGCCAGTCTGGCTGCCAGGTAAGGGGACTTATAGCTGCAATGCCCCTCTGGGAAATATTCAAATTGTCTCTCCAGTAAAGGAGACAAACTCTAGCACAGCGCCACCTATTGGAAGTAGCGATCCTAAAAGTCACAAGTGGATTTTCAACAATCCTTTGCAATATGACTCAGGATATATAAGCCAGATCAGAATCCCAATTTGCAGACACGGTGTTTCGGGGTGCTTGCCCCTCGTCAGTGCAAAGTATGGGGGTGTCTGATCTGGCTCATGAGAAAGCTATGTGGGGACCACGGGGGAACACTATTCTCCTTAAGGAGACTTTGCAAGCCAGTCTGGCTGCCAGGTAAGGGGACTTATAGCTGCAATGCCCCTCTGGGAAATATTCAAATTGTCTCTCCAGTAAAGGAGACAAACTCTAGCACAGCGCCACCTATTGGAAGTAGCGATCCTAAAAGTCACAAGTGGATTTTCAACAATCCTTTGCAATATGACTCAGGATATATAAGCCAGATCAGAATCCCAATTTGCAGACACGGTGTTTCGGGGTGCTTGCCCCTCGTCAGTGCAAAGTATGGGGGTGTCTGATCTGGCTCATGAGAAAGCTATGTGGGGACCACGGGGGAACACTATTCTCCTTAAGGAGACTTTGCAAGCCAGTCTGGCTGCCAGGTAAGGGGACTTATAGCTGCAATGCCCCTCTGGGAAATATTCAAATTGTCTCTCCAGTAAAGGAGACAAACTCTAGCACAGCGCCACCTATTGGAAGTAGCGATCCTAAAAGTCACAAGTGGATTTTCAACAATCCTTTGCAATATGACTCAGGATATATAAGCCAGATCAGAATCCCAATTTGCAGACACGGTGTTTCGGGGTGCTTGCCCCTCGTCAGTGCAAAGTATGGGGGTGTCTGATCTGGCTCATGAGAAAGCTATGTGGGGACCACGGGGGAACACTATTCTCCTTAAGGAGACTTTGCAAGCCAGTCTGGCTGCCAGGTAAGGGGACTTATAGCTGCAATGCCCCTCTGGGAAATATTCAAATTGTCTCTCCAGTAAAGGAGACAAACTCTAGCACAGCGCCACCTATTGGAAGTAGCGATCCTAAAAGTCACAAGTGGATTTTCAACAATCCTTTGCAATATGACTCAGGATATATAAGCCAGATCAGAATCCCAATTTGCAGACACGGTGTTTCGGGGTGCTTGCCCCTCGTCAGTGCAAAGTATGGGGGTGTCTGATCTGGCTCATGAGAAAGCTATGTGGGGACCACGGGGGAACACTATTCTCCTTAAGGAGACTTTGCAAGCCAGTCTGGCTGCCAGGTAAGGGGACTTATAGCTGCAATGCCCCTCTGGGAAATATTCAAATTGTCTCTCCAGTAAAGGAGACAAACTCTAGCACAGCGCCACCTATTGGAAGTAGCGATCCTAAAAGTCACAAGTGGATTTTCAACAATCCTTTGCAATATGACTCAGGATATATAAGCCAGATCAGAATCCCAATTTGCAGACACGGTGTTTCGGGGTGCTTGCCCCTCGTCAGTGCAAAGTATGGGGGTGTCTGATCTGGCTCATGAGAAAGCTATGTGGGGACCACGGGGGAACACTATTCTCCTTAAGGAGACTTTGCAAGCCAGTCTGGCTGCCAGGTAAGGGGACTTATAGCTGCAATGCCCCTCTGGGAAATATTCAAATTGTCTCTCCAGTAAAGGAGACAAACTCTAGCACAGCGCCACCTATTGGAAGTAGCGATCCTAAAAGTCACAAGTGGATTTTCAACAATCCTTTGCAATATGACTCAGGATATATAAGCCAGATCAGAATCCCAATTTGCAGACACGGTGTTTCGGGGTGCTTGCCCCTCGTCAGTGCAAAGTATGGGGGTGTCTGATCTGGCTCATGAGAAAGCTATGTGGGGACCACGGGGGAACACTATTCTCCTTAAGGAGACTTTGCAAGCCAGTCTGGCTGCCAGGTAAGGGGACTTATAGCTGCAATGCCCCTCTGGGAAATATTCAAATTGTCTCTCCAGTAAAGGAGACAAACTCTAGCACAGCGCCACCTATTGGAAGTAGCGATCCTAAAAGTCACAAGTGGATTTTCAACAATCCTTTGCAATATGACTCAGGATATATAAGCCAGATCAGAATCCCAATTTGCAGACACGGTGTTTCGGGGTGCTTGCCCCTCGTCAGTGCAAAGTATGGGGGTGTCTGATCTGGCTCATGAGAAAGCTATGTGGGGACCACGGGGGAACACTATTCTCCTTAAGGAGACTTTGCAAGCCAGTCTGGCTGCCAGGTAAGGGGACTTATAGCTGCAATGCCCCTCTGGGAAATATTCAAATTGTCTCTCCAGTAAAGGAGACAAACTCTAGCACAGCGCCACCTATTGGAAGTAGCGATCCTAAAAGTCACAAGTGGATTTTCAACAATCCTTTGCAATATGACTCAGGATATATAAGCCAGATCAGAATCCCAATTTGCAGACACGGTGTTTCGGGGTGCTTGCCCCTCGTCAGTGCAAAGTATGGGGGTGTCTGATCTGGCTCATGAGAAAGCTATGTGGGGACCACGGGGGAACACTATTCTCCTTAAGGAGACTTTGCAAGCCAGTCTGGCTGCCAGGTAAGGGGACTTATAGCTGCAATGCCCCTCTGGGAAATATTCAAATTGTCTCTCCAGTAAAGGAGACAAACTCTAGCACAGCGCCACCTATTGGAAGTAGCGATCCTAAAAGTCACAAGTGGATTTTCAACAATCCTTTGCAATATGACTCAGGATATATAAGCCAGATCAGAATCCCAATTTGCAGACACGGTGTTTCGGGGTGCTTGCCCCTCGTCAGTGCAAAGTATGGGGGTGTCTGATCTGGCTCATGAGAAAGCTATGTGGGGACCACGGGGGAACACTATTCTCCTTAAGGAGACTTTGCAAGCCAGTCTGGCTGCCAGGTAAGGGGACTTATAGCTGCAATGCCCCTCTGGGAAATATTCAAATTGTCTCTCCAGTAAAGGAGACAAACTCTAGCACAGCGCCACCTATTGGAAGTAGCGATCCTAAAAGTCACAAGTGGATTTTCAACAATCCTTTGCAATATGACTCAGGATATATAAGCCAGATCAGAATCCCAATTTGCAGACACGGTGTTTCGGGGTGCTTGCCCCTCGTCAGTGCAAAGTATGGGGGTGTCTGATCTGGCTCATGAGAAAGCTATGTGGGGACCACGGGGGAACACTATTCTCCTTAAGGAGACTTTGCAAGCCAGTCTGGCTGCCAGGTAAGGGGACTTATAGCTGCAATGCCCCTCTGGGAAATATTCAAATTGTCTCTCCAGTAAAGGAGACAAACTCTAGCACAGCGCCACCTATTGGAAGTAGCGATCCTAAAAGTCACAAGTGGATTTTCAACAATCCTTTGCAATATGACTCAGGATATATAAGCCAGATCAGAATCCCAATTTGCAGACACGGTGTTTCGGGGTGCTTGCCCCTCGTCAGTGCAAAGTATGGGGGTGTCTGATCTGGCTCATGAGAAAGCTATGTGGGGACCACGGGGGAACACTATTCTCCTTAAGGAGACTTTGCAAGCCAGTCTGGCTGCCAGGTAAGGGGACTTATAGCTGCAATGCCCCTCTGGGAAATATTCAAATTGTCTCTCCAGTAAAGGAGACAAACTCTAGCACAGCGCCACCTATTGGAAGTAGCGATCCTAAAAGTCACAAGTGGATTTTCAACAATCCTTTGCAATATGACTCAGGATATATAAGCCAGATCAGAATCCCAATTTGCAGACACGGTGTTTCGGGGTGCTTGCCCCTCGTCAGTGCAAAGTATGGGGGTGTCTGATCTGGCTCATGAGAAAGCTATGTGGGGACCACGGGGGAACACTATTCTCCTTAAGGAGACTTTGCAAGCCAGTCTGGCTGCCAGGTAAGGGGACTTATAGCTACAATGCCCCTCTGGGAAATATTCAAATTGTCTCTCCAGTAAAGGAGACAAACTCTAGCACAGCGCCACCTATTGGAAGTAGCGATCCTAAAAGTCACAAGTGGATTTTCAACAATCCTTTGCAATATGACTCAGGATATATAAGCCAGATCAGAATCCCAATTTGCAGACACGGTGTTTCGGGGTGCTTGCCCCTCGTCAGTGCAAAGTATGGGGGTGTCTGATCTGGCTCATGAGAAAGCTATGTGGGGACCACGGGGGAACACTATTCTCCTTAAGGAGACTTTGCAAGCCAGTCTGGCTGCCAGGTAAGGGGACTTATAGCTGCAATGCCCCTCTGGGAAATATTCAAATTGTCTCTCCAGTAAAGGAGACAAACTGTAGCACAGCGCCACCTATTGGAAGTAGCGATCCTAAAAGTCACAAGTGGATTTTCAACAATCCTTTGCAATATGACTCAGGATATATAAGCCAGATCAGAATCCCAATTTGCAGACACGGTGTTTCGGGGTGCTTGCCCCTCGTCAGTGCAAAGTATGGGGGTGTCTGATCTTAGGATTTTAGGATTTTAGGATCGCTACTTCCAATAGGTGGCGCTGTGCTAGAGTTTGTCTCCTTTACTGGAGAGACAATTTGAGTACTTTTCACAATGATACAACTCACTTTAGTTGCATTTTATAGATATTACAAGGATTGTAACAACTAAAATGTATGTCTAATTATCATAGTTTACTAAAACCATTCTACTAAATCACCAGCCTTGATCAGGTACATAAAGCTTAATAATCCACATATTTTTAAATTATTGTAAGTTACATGACATACCGTATTTTTCGGACTATGAGACGCACCGGACCAAAAGATGCACCCTGGTTTTAGAGGAGGAAAATTAAATTTTAAGAAAGAAATGTGGTCATGACCCATTGTTATGGGGCGAGGATCTGCTGCTGACACTGTTATGGGTGTAATGTCCTCAAATTCTCTACTAAGGTGCCGCATCCTGGTAATGATCCTCCTGCCTTGTATATGATCCCCATGCTTGTATACATACAGTTAGGTCCAGAAATATTTGGACAGTGACACAAGTTTTGTTATTTTAGCTGTTTACAAAAACATGTTCAGAAATACAATTATATATATAATATGGGCTGAAAGTGCACACTCCCAGCTGCAATATGAGAGTTTTCACATCCAAATCGGAGAAAGGGTTTAGGAATCATAGCTCTGTAATGCATAGCCTCCTCTTTTTCAAGGGACCAAAAGTAATTGGACAAGGGACTCTAAGGGCTGCAATTAACTCTGAAGGTGTCTCCCTCATTAACCTGTAATCAATGAAGTAGTTAAAAGGTCTGGGGTTGATTACAGGTGTGTGGTTTTGCATTTGGAAGCTCTTGCTGTGACCAGACAACATGCGGTCTAAGGAACTCTCAATTGAGGTGAAGCAGAACATCCTGAGGCTGAAAAAAAAAGAAAAAATCCATCAGAGAGATAGCAGACATGCTTGGAGTAGCAAAATCACCAGTCGGGTACATTCTGAGAAAAAAGGAATTGACTGGTGAGCTTGGGAACTCAAAAAGGCCTGGGCGTCCACGGATGACAACAGTGGTGGATGATCGCCGCATACTTTCTTTGGTGAAGAAGAACCCGTTCACAACATCAACTGAAGTCCAGAACACTCTCAGTGAAGTAGGTGTATCTGTCTCTAAGTCAACAGTAAAGAGAAGACTCCATGAAAGTAAATACAAAGGGTTCACATCTAGATGCAAACCATTCATCAATTCCAAAAATAGACAGGCCAGAGTTAAATTTGCTGAAAAACACCTCATGAAGCCAGCTCAGTTCTGGAAAAGTATTCTATGGACAGATGAGACAAAGATCAACCTGTACCAGAATGATGGGAAGAAAAAAGTTTGGAGAAGAAAGGGAACGGCACATGATCCAAGGCACACCACATCCTCTGTAAAACATGGTGGAGGCAACGTAATGGCATGGGCATGCATGGCTTTCAATGGCACTGGGTCACTTGTGTTTATTGATGACATAACAGCAGACAAGAGTAGCCGGATGAATTCTGAAGTGTACCGGGATATACTTTCAGCCCAGATTCAGCCAAACGCCACAAAGTTGATCGGACGGCGCTTCATAGTACAGATGGACAATGACCCCAAGCATACAGCCAAAGCTACCCAGGAGTTCATGAGTGCAAAAAAGTGGAACATTCTGCAATGGCCAAGTCAATCACCAGATCTTAACCCAATTGAGCATGCATTTCACTTGCTCAAATCCAGACTTAAGACGGAAAGACCCACAAACAAGCAAGACCTGAAGGCTGCGGCTGTAAAGGCCTGGCAAAGCATTAAGAAGGAGGAAACCCAGCGTTTGGTGATGTCCATGGGTTCCAGACTTAAGGCAGTGATTGCCTCCAAAGGATTTGCAACAAAATATTGAAAATAAAAATATTTTGTTTGGGTTTGGTTTATTTGTCCAATTACTTTTGACCTCCTAAAATGTGGAGTGTTTGTAAAGAAATGTGTACAATTCCTACAATTTCTATCAGATATTTTTGTTCAAACCTTCAAATTAAATGTTACAATCTGCACTTGAATTCTGTTGTAGAGATTTCATTTCAAATCCAATGTGGTGGCATGCAGAGCCCAACTCGCGAAAATTGTGTCACTGTCCAAATATTTCTGGACCTAACTGTATGTCCCTCATCCTCGTATAGCCCCATCCTGCTTTATACTGCCATCCTGGTATGTGCTCCCATCCTGCTAAATACCCCTTCCTGGCGTCATCCTGCTATATACCTCCATCCTGGTGTATGGCCGCATCCTGCTATATACCCCAATCCTGGCATATGGCCACATCCTGCTCATAATATACCCCATCCTGGTGTATGGCTGCATCCTGCTATATACCCTCATCCTACTATATATCCCATCCTGCTATATACTCCCATCCTGCTATATACCCTCATCCATCCTGCTATATACCCCCATCTTGCTATATGGCCTGCATCCTGTGGCAAACAAAAAATAAACATTCATACTCGCCTTTCCTCACTTCCTGCAGCATCGCTCGTCTCCCTGTCTGTGCCAGCAGCAGTGCCGCTTACCTGTGTGGAGCCGGCCATGCTCCCTGCAGCATCGCTTGTCCTCCTGTCTGTGCCGGCTGCTACTGTGTGTGTACTGTGGACACATGAGCACAGCAATGACATCATCGCTGTGAGCACCGCTAGTCTCCAAACACAGCCGAGGCTGGCAGACAGGAGGACGGGCGATGCTGCAGGGATCGTGGCGAGAATACTGATTTACTACACCCTGCGCTGATGATGATGCGCGGGGAGCAGTAAATACAGCCACACATGATCACTCCAGGCTGTAGTTGCCAGGGGTGATCATGCTGTTTAGTATGCGCGCATCCCCCGTCCATCATCCTGCCCACCTGTCAGCGCTGACTTCAGAGCTGAGAGATAATAGGCGGGATGATGGGCGTGCATATTAAATGAGCGGGCCCATGTGGTCACGGTAGGCGTTGCTACAGCCTGCTCATGCCCCCGACGACCTGCTCCACCGCAGCACCCTCATTCCCCGCAGCCATACCCTACATTCAGACTATAGGACACACCCCCCACTTACCCCCAACATTTGGGAGGAAAAAAGTGTGTCTTATAGTCCGAAAAATACAGTAATAAGCATTTATAATATGAAAACTTTCTAATATTATTATCAATTGATTAATTTAATTTCACACAATTTGTGCCTATAAGGCCCGCAACACACATCCGTGCCTCCGGTACGTGTTTGGTACGTTTTTGCACGTACCGGAGACACGTTGACCAATTTTACCCTATGGGTGATGGCACACACGCGTAAAATCACACGGAGCGTGTGTCCATGTGGTAAGTACTTGTGTGCGTTTTCCCGCACGGATGACATGTCCGTTTTTAGTGGTCAGAACACAGGCACGGACCCGCTAAATTCAATGGGTCCGTGCCTGCACTTGTGTGCATTTTTAAACGAACGATGTCTGTTTTTTGTTTTGTTTTTTGTTAAATGTCAGTATACTTACCTTTTTTTCTACTGTTCTCAGTCTTCATCCCTTTGGCGCTCGGTCTTATATCTTCCCCTATTGCATACTCACCGATCCCCGATCATCAGCGCGGCGAAGAACAGCTATTCCAAAGACACGCGGCTTCAATTAATTTGAAAATGTCGGCCGCTCATTATTCAATCTATTATTCCCTGCTTCCCCCGCCCATAGGCGCCTATGATTGGTTGCAGTTAGACACGCCCACACGGTGAGTGACAGCTGTCTCACTGCAACCAATCACAGCCGCCGGTGGGCGTGTATACACTGTGCAGTAAAATAATTAATTAAAAAAAACGACGTGCGGTCCACCCCAATTTTGATACCAGCCAGGGTAGAGCCATACGGCTGAAGGCTGGTATTCTCAGGATGGGGAGCGCCACGTTATGGGGAGCCTCGCAGCCTAACAATATCAGTCAGCAGCCGCCCAGAATTGCTGCATCCATTTGATGCGATAGTTCTGGATCTCTACCCGGCTCTTCCCGATTTGCCCTGGTGCGTTGGCAATCGGGGTAATAAGGAGTTAATGGCAGCAGCCCATAGCTGCCACTAAGTCCTAGATTAATCATTGCAGGCGTCTATGAGATACCCCCAATGATTAACCTGTAATTTAAAGTTAATAAACACACACAACGAAAAATCCTATTTTTGCAATAAAAAACACTAAAAAATACCCTCGTTCACCACTTTATTAAGCCCAAATTAATTATTGGCCCAAAAACCCATCCATGTCCGGCGTAATCCACGGAGGTCCCGCATCGCTTCCAGCTCTGCTACATGAAGGTGACAGGAGCTGCAGAAGAACACCGCCGCTCCTATCCGCTCCACACAGCAAGTGAGGTGAGTAGCGCGATAAGCGCTGATGTCACTCAGGTAACTCGCTTCCACCACTGGATCCTCCAACTGTGACAGCAAGTCGCCTGAGTGACAGCGATAAAGTCACAGGTGAGTTGCGTTCTCGGGGGAGGACTCCAGCTGGCCACGGGTAGCCTGAGTGACAGCAGCGCTAATCGCGCTGCTCACTTCAGTCACTCAGGGGATTAGCGGTCACCGGGAGTCCTTCATGGGTGACCGCTAATCAGTACGCGACACCCAGACAGAGCCGCGG
Organism: Anomaloglossus baeobatrachus; assembly: GCF_048569485.1. Taxonomy (NCBI): domain Eukaryota; kingdom Metazoa; phylum Chordata; class Amphibia; order Anura; family Aromobatidae; genus Anomaloglossus; species Anomaloglossus baeobatrachus. The sequence continues at coordinate 14,090 of NW_027441973.1, read as the reverse complement.
TATGACAATGAAGTCAGGTGAAGTTCACCCGAGTTCATTCTCATCGCGCAACTCTGTCTGCTGTCAGCCGACATGTATCAACGACATTGAGCATCACACATGGATCATTTCACACGGACATTACACATGCACACACGGCTAGCATACGCCATCACACGGATGTCATATGTACGGGAGAAACGCCCCTGAAAAACGGAACACGGTCCCGAAAAACGGGATGTGAGACACGTACGTTTTTTTATGCGGAAGTGTGTTTTTGGCCTAATACATAGCGTATGAATATCCATTTGCATCCATTAATGCAGAAGGTGTACAAATTTTATTAATCAATTGCATAAAAAACACAAATTAAAAACGATTCAAGGAGTGCTGGCGGAGATACAAAAAGAGAAGCATTCACCCCACTAGCTGAATATGTGTAGGAAACACATCATACCAAGGCTCGGAATAAGAGTGTCTACAGCAATACTACAAAGAGTTTTCCTCTCTAAAATGAATGCTCCGTGGTTTGTAAGTAGAGACACAAAAATACAAAAAGGTGCCAAATATAAATTAATGCTAGGCACTAAGATCAATTGCCTCATACATAGCGTAAAATACTAAAAAATGATGATAAAGGGGGGAGAAGATGAAACTCACCCCAGGCACCAGAATAACGTAACCAAACAAATGATGCACAACAAGAGGATTAATTAGGACACATACCCATAATAGCCAAGTCAGCAAAAGAGGGATGCAGCTCCACAGACCCCAAAGCGTTTCGCGAGGGCTTCTTCAATGGGGGTCACAAAGGCAAAGTGTAATTCCCAGGGTATAAATACCCACCAAACAGCTGTTGCAAATCAAGAAGTAGCGACACAAGTAACGGCGCATGCGCGGTCGGCTAGAACGAGTCGACCGGAAGCTGCGTCAGCACTCCAGTGTCTGGGTCCGAGAGGGAAAACCCCTTCCGACGTCATGACCGGCCCGTCACTGAATGGAGGTGTCGGTAGCAGGCCAAGCGCGCATGTGCGCGGCGTCATCCACGATAGGACACAGATCCCACAGGAACCATCTTGGGAAGGTCGCATCAACCCTGGATGCAGACCGTCACCATGATGGGAAGGTCAATCAGGGAGCATAGATATCATCAGCCAAAGCTCAATAGAAATAACATCAGTACAGACACATATACAAATATGAAAAGACATAATAAGTCATTACATATAACGAACCAAGAAAAGGACAAAAGATATATACAGGTAAAAATTATACAAATAGACACTAGGTTCAGAAAGCAGGCCAATGTTTATCCATAGTCCCATAGAAAAGGTTGTTGTTTTCATATAAATAAGGGGGGTAGCGTGGAAAAAAGTCCATTGGTAAATAGCCACAGCACTAAAAGGATTAAAAAAACAGGAAAAAACACACAAATTAAAAATGTGGAAAAGAAGAACAGATATCACTAATAAAGATGAATCAACAAAGAGGCGCCCTGGTGTTAACACTAGATATAGGATTCCTTTATGAGAAGGGAAAAGGGGGAAGGGGAAAAGGAGGGAGACCCGGGGGAGAGGGGGGGGGAGAAGGGGGAACAGGAGTTATATATATATATATAACACTGCTTCCTCCTTCCTGTGCAAATGTATTTGCGTCTTTCAGACGTAAATACATTTGAACAGTGCGCCGGGACTGGGCCCCGCCCCCGACGTGCAGCAACGTGATGAGATCAGCACCTTGCTGACGTTTTCACAGTGCTGCGGGCGTCGGCACACAGGAGACATCAGGAAGCGGTAAGCGCTCCATGGAGGAGCCGAAGAGACAGGTTTAATTAATGGGGATGAGTGAGGAGAAGCTGAGGACAAATAATGGGGAACATTTGTGAAGGAACACAGCTTTGTGACAGGCAAAGAGGCAGAGGGGGAGCGCTGTTTTCCGAGGGAGGGGGGAGGCAGGAGTGTGTAGTGATGGGGAAGTGTAATGTGTGTGTGTAGGGGGTGATGGGGGGTGCATTGTATTGTGTGTAGGGAGGGGGTAATGGAGGGTGCATTGTATTGTGTGTGGGGAGGGGTAATGGGGGGTGCATTGTATTGTGTGTGGGGAGGGGTAATGGGGGGTGCATTGTATTGTGTGTGTGTGTGTGTGTGGAGGGGTAATGGGGGGTGCATTGTATTGTGTGTGTGTGTGTGTAGTGGGTGATGGGGGTGTAATGTATTGTGTGGAGGGAGGGGTAATGGAGCGTGCATTGTATTTGTGTGTGTTTGGGTAATGGGGGTGAATTGTACTGTGTGTGTGGAGGGGTAATGGGGGTGCATTGTGTGTGTGTGTGGGTGAGAGGAGTGGTAATGGGGGTGCATTGTATTGTGTGTGTGTGTAATGGTGGTGCATTGTATTGTGTGTGGGGGGAGGGGTAATGGGGGTGCATTGTATTGTGTGCGTGTGTAATGGGGGTGCATTGTACTGTGTGTGTGTGTGCACGTGTGTGTGGGGAGGGGTAATGGTGGTGCATTGTATTGTGTGTGTGTGTGTGTATGTGTGTATGTGTAATGGGGGTGCATTGCACTGTGTGTGTGTGTGTGTGTGTGTGTGTGTGTGTGTGTGGGGAGGAGTAATGGGGGTGTTTTGTATTGTGTGTGTGTGTAATGGGGGTGCATTGTACTGTGTGTGTGTGTGCACGTGTGTGTGGGGAGGGGTAATGGTGGTGCATTGTATTGTGTGTGTGTGTGTGTATGTGTGTATGTGTAATGGGGGTGCATTGCACTGTGTGTGTGTGTGTGTGTGTGTGTGTGTGTGTGTGTGTGGGGAGGAGTAATGGGGGTGTTTTGTATTGTGTGTGTGTGTAATGGGGGTGCATTGTACTGTGTGTGTGTGTGGTGAGAGGCAAAGGGGGTGCATTGTATTTTGTGTGTGTGTGTGTGTGTGTGTGTATAATGGGGGTACATTGTACTGTGTGTGTGGAGGGGTAATGGGGGTGCATTGTATGTGTGTGTGGGGGGGAGGGGTAATGGGGGTGCATTGTATTATGTGTGTGTGTGGGGGGGGGGGCGCGGTGTCATTAATCGAGGACTAATTAGTGTGATATCAGGGATATTAGTCCTGGCCTGTCCGCGCAGGTACAATCCCCTAGAGTGACTGCAGAGCTTGTAGAGTGATTAGGACACAGGTATGTGGCGGAACAATCCACAAATCAGGGAAGCAAAGAGCAGAAAATACATCAAGGTCTGCTACACACTGCAAAAATGTGTCACATAGTGCCATACAGTACTCACATAGTGCCATACAGTAGTCACATAATGCAATACAGTGCTCCCATAGTGCCATACACTGTCACATTATGCCATACAGTGCTCACATAGTGCCATACAGTGCTCACATAATGCCATAGTGTCACATAATGGCATACAATACTCACATAATGCCATATAGTACTCACATAGTGCCATACAGTAGTCACATAATGCCATACAGTACTCACATAATGCCATACAATACTCACATAATGCCATACAATACTCACATAATGCTATAGTGTCACATAATGCCATATTATACTCACATAATGCCATACAGTACTCACATAATGCCATACAATACTCACATAATGCCATACAATACTCACATAATGCCATACAGTGTCACATAATGCCATACAGTGCTCACATAGCGCCATACAGTACTCACATATACAAGTGCAGAAATATATTACACATTCACCACTCGAAAAGTGGGCCTGTGTACCCCCAAATGCCAGGGCTGAATTTTAGTCCCAGTCCGGCCCTGCTTAGGGCTCATGCGCACATTGCGTCCTGGCCAGTGCAGAAATAAATGCACCCTCTGGCAGACGTGACGCTGTGTGTTGACAAAAAGAATGCATCCAAAACACATGTATTTTGGATGTATTTTGCATGGATTTTACATGTGTTTTGAATGCATTTTTGTCAGTGCGATCCCCCAGCTCTGCTACATGCCCGCTGACAGCAGACACAGACAGAGCCAGGCAATGAGAATGAACTCGGATGAACTTCACCCGACTTCATTGTCATCCCGCGGCTCTGTCTCTGTGTGCTGTCATGAACTCAGATGAACCTCCGACGTCAGTGCCAGGACACAGGAGTCCGCAGCAGTGACGTCAGAGCTTCACCCGATTTCACTGACATAGCGCGTCTCTCTCTCTCTGTGTCGCAGCCTGATTTGTGGTCACACGTGAAGGACTCACCTGTGATCGCAAATCCCGAGTGACTGCAGTGAGCCGCGCGATCAGCTGTGCTTTCACTCAGGTTACCCGCGGCCACAAATGCAGCCTTCCACCTGAGAACGGTGGCCGCGAGTAACCTGAGTGACAGCACAGCTGATCGCGCGACTCACTGCAGTTGCTGCATGGCGCTCACAGGAGCGGTGGTGTTCTTCTGCCACTCCTGTCAGCTTCCGATGTAGCAGAGCTAAAAGCGTCGTGGGACCTTGCGTGGATTACGTCGGACCTGGAGGTGTTTTTAAGGGGTTAATAAAGTGGTGAAAGAGGGTGTTTTTTTGTCTATCATTGCAAATAAAGGATTTGTTGGATGTGTGTGTTTATTTTCTTTAACTTACAGATTAATCATGGAAGGTATCTCGGGGAGACGCCTGCCATGATTAACCTAGGACTTAGTGGCAGCTATGGGCTGCTGCCATTAACACCTTATTACCCCATTTGCCACCGCACCAGGCTAATTCGGGATGAGTCGGGTAGAGTCCCGGGACTGTCGCATCTAATGGATGCGGCAATTCCGGGCGGCTGCTGGCTGATATTGTTAGGTTGGGGGGCTCCCAATAACATGGGGCTCCCAATCCAGAGAATACCAGCCTTCAGCCGTGTGGCTTTACCCTGGCTGGTATCCAAATTGGGGGGACTGCACGTCGGGTTTTTTTTTTATTTATTTATTTTACTGCTCGATATAGACACGTCCACCGGCGGCTGTGATTGGTTGCAGTGAGACAGCTATCACTCAGCGTGGGGGCATGTCTGACTGCAACCAATCATAGGTGCTGGTGGGTGGGGAAAGCAGGGAATATGAGATGGATTAATGAGTGGCCAGCATTTTCAAAAAGGGAGAAGCCACCACAGTGTGAATGCTGTGCAGCACCACGCCGGTGATTGGGGAGTATGAGAGAGGGGGTGGGAGGGAGAGACCGACATGGACAGAGAGAGAGATAGAGGCAGAGAGAAACCGAAAGACCTGCGTTTATTATGTTAAAAAGACATGCGGATCGCAACAAAAATGCAGTGCAAACGCACTGCTTAGTATTTTGGCAGTGTTTTTCTACAACTCATTGATTTCAATGGGTGTAGAACGCTGCCAAAAAGGACAAAAGAAGTGACATGCTGCTTTTCTAAACGCAGAGATTTTGTCAAATTTTGATCAAAACGCTGCGTTTCAAAAAGCATTGTGCGCACGGATTTTGAATGATTCTCATAGACTTTGCTGGGGAAGCAGAACGCATGCACTTTGACAATGTGACACTGCTGCTCAAAACGCTGCAGAAACGCAAAAAAATAAGCAACGTGTGCATGAGCCCTCACTGTCAAAAGGTTTTTATTCCAAAATCTAATCTGTGATTACGTCCCAATCAGTTTCACCCCTCTACAGTGTGACAGCCCTTCAGATATTTGTAGATGGCTATTAAGTTTCCTCTCTATTTTCTTTATTTGCAAGCTAAACATTCCCAAATCCTGTAACCGTTCCTCATAGGACATGGTTTGTAGACCTTCACCATTCTGGTCGCTCTTCTCTGAACTTGCTCCAATTTGTTGAGGTCTTTTTTAAGACGTGGTGCCCAGAATTGCAGATGAGGTCTGACCAAAGAGTAGAGGATGATAATTGCTTCATTTGATCTGGGCTCTGTGTTTCTGTTAATACATCCCACAATTGTGCTTGTCTTTTTTGCTGCTGCATCACACTGTTGACTCATGTTCAGTCTGTCATGTATTAGTATACTATTAGTAGTACTAGATTTCAAAGTGTTGACATTAATTTTTTTCACATAGGCTAAGTGATGTGGAAGACTACAAAGTAAGCTCGTAGGTTGCATGTGTGACGCCCTGGACTAGCCCGGTAGTCACAGGTATGACACCGCCCACACCCCCTCCCCTAGACAGGTCCATCCGTCAAACTGTGGACTACCATTGGGAAACCATCATAGTCAAGTCAGTTAAAAGGTGCAGGGAAAGACAGCCGCCACCACCTGTCTGGGGAGAACACAGAAGCAGCAGCCGGCTGCGGGACCCGTCCATCCAGCCGTTTGGTTTACCGAGGACTTTGTGCATTTTTGTATCTGAGTGAGTACAACTGTGCCATCTAGCACCGCGCCGCACTGTCCCTGCGACCCTGCACCCCAGCCATCCAGCCTCCCCGCATCACAACCGGGCCCCAGGATCACCAACCCCTACCCACGGAGGGGACAACACCATAGCTGCTCCCTACCATCGCTCCCAGGATCCCCGTCACCAGCAGCGGTGGTGCCACCATCACCACGACCCGTGGGTGGCGTCACGAACAATGTTCCCCAAACAAACCACCCCTTTTCACTCACGGGCGAGGAGCGCTGCTCGAGTCCCCGGGTCCGGCCCACCGCTTGAGCCACCGAGCAGCAGCAGCAGAGAAAAGCCCCGGACCCGCGCGTAGCGAGCGCGGCCCCTCCGCCCGCGATAACTTGGCGTCACGAACAGGATAGAACCAGTCTACCTACCGGTAGAAGTGCGCCTTGCATTCCCCGGCGGCGGCCGAAAAACTCGAAGTTCCGCCATCTTTTGGCGTGCAGATTTCCCGCTTGAGCGTCTTCCCCAATCAGTGAAGGCGCGAACGTGAAGCCCCGCCCCTGAAGCCGGAAGTGCGCAGAAGAACCAAGGGGGGACGGATGGAGAGATGGCGGCGTCCTCGAGTTGGAGCGCAGGAGCGCCCGCCACCGGAGCGTTGAGGCTCTGGAGAAACAGAGGAGGAGGAGCTTTTGAAGACTGCGGCCCGGGTGAGCTCCCCGCCGGGACCGCTGCTTGGCTGGAGCGGGAGCTGGGCTGGTTTTGCCTGAAGGTGAGGGCGCAGAGCCTGCAGCAGCTGCTAGATTGGAAGGCGGAGGTACGCAGAATCGTTGCCGTGGTGTGGGCCCGTGAGCAAGGGGCCGCTTCGCGATTAAGCCACACAAGCTCCTGAACCAGCCTTGATTGAGTGGGAGCCGGGGTCCGGTGCCGCAGCGGGAGGTCCAGAGAGGGTGCAGCTGATGGAGGAAGAGGCCCCGAGCACGCTACCCCCGCCACCATTTCCAGTGGCTATCCGTGGCTCCGGAATGAGTTGCATATGGAAGGAGAACCCGATGTATCGTCCGGTACCCGACCGGGCCGACCTCCCGCGGTGGTAGCCGCCCTGAAAGCATGGAGTTTTCACCGAAAAGAAAGAAAGTTGTCCCCGTTGGGACCCTCAGCATGTTGATTGTTCCGGTTATGAATGACTGAATGCTAATCACCGAGTTGTAACCTGATTGCCGTCCGTTTTCAAAAAGAACCGTTGTTCCCAGTTAAATTAAGCCCCCACCGCATGAGGAACTGCTCATGGACAAGGCCGAGAACTTGCAAGCCAGCCACGGACTTGTAGCCTTGTAAATAAGTTTTGTGGGCTGGGAACCGTTGCCGCCTCCAGAGAGGCAGGTTGGAGGAAGGACCCGCAGGGTCCGGTCACCACCAGGACCGGTGACCATCCTCCGGGGTTCAGGGGTCCTCCTTGACGTGGGGTCCCCTGAAATAGCAGCCAGGTGCGAGACACCGTACCCGTTCTCGCTCGGGTGACCTGGACCTGGACTGGGGTGAAAGGGGTACTGCCCACTTCTTAGGGGCAGCATCAAGGTTTAGGTTGCTTGGGTGGGAGAGCGGAAGACCGTCCGTTGTTAATAAAAATGTTTTTATATGTTTTATATGTTAGCAACGTTTAAGAAAAGCCTCCCGTCAGGGAAGATAAAAGAATGCATATTGTTTACCTGTTAATGTTTATATCTTTTGCAGTTTGAAAAATAAAACCGGTGATGGACGGGCAGCCCGCGGACAGTCTGCATTTCACCAAGGGGGAATGTGACATCCTTGACTAGCCAGGTGGTCACAGGCATGACACCGCTCACACCCCCTCCCCTAGACAGGTCCATCCGTCAAACTTAAAAATCCTTGTTGCCTCCTCCAGGGGCTGATGTCCAAACCAGGTGGGGTGGAGCCAGAAGGTTGGCCCAACCGACCGAGGAGTTCACAGTCCTGAAGGCGGGGAAAAAACGAGCAGATAGTGTCAGGGAGTCGAGGAGAGAGGAGTGAAGTGAGGAGCCCAGGGTGGGCAGGAGAGAACTGAAGTGGAGAGGAGCAGAACTGCTGGTGTCTGGGACGGAGCCCAGGCACCGTGAGCAAGGTCGGCAGACGGTGGTGGCCGTCTGCAGGAGTAGGTGCAGGTCGGTGAAACCGAAGGACCGGAGAGCGGCAGTGACCCGCCGGTACCGAGCCGGGAAGCAGAACCTGTATTAGCACAAGAGGGCAGGGCCATCGGACCCCGACCAGGCTAGAAGCCGCCGGCAAAGGTCAAATCTGAGTGTGACCGGAACCCCCGAGGTTCCCTAACTACCAAGTCCCGTCAGAAGGCAACCGCCCAACCCGTCCAGATAGAGAGCCACCGCTAAGGGCTAGAGATCCAAAGGGCCAGCGCCTGCGGGCAACGAGAGCTCCCTTGGGCCAATACACCAGGGAGTGGACTACCGTTGGGAAACCATCATAGTCAAGTTAGTTAAAAGGTGCAGGGAAAGACAGCCGCCACCACCTGTCCGGGGAGAACACAGAAGCAGCAGCCGGTTGCGGGACCCGTCCATCCAGCCGTTTGGTTTACCGAGGACTTTGTGCATTTTTGTATCTGAGTGAGTACAACTGTGCTATCAGGCACCGCGCCGCGCTGTCCCTGCGACCCTGCACCCCAGCCATCCAGCCTCCCCGCATCACAACCGGGCCCCGGGATCACCAACCCCTACCCACGGAGGGGACAACACCCTAGCTGCTCCCTACCATCGCTCCCGGGATCCCCATCACCAGCAGCGGTGGTGGTGCTACCATCACCACGACCCGTGGGTGGCGTCACAAACAATCTTCCCCAAACAAACAAACCACCCCTTTTCACTCACGGGCGAGGAGCGCTGCTTGAGTCCCCTGGTCCGGCCCACCGCTCGAGCCACCGAGCAGCAGCAGAGAGAAGCCCCGGACCCGCACGTAGCGAGCGCGGCCCCTCCGCCCGCGACACATGTACAGCAGCTGACAGTGTCAGCCCGCCTGTGGAAATGCGAGTTTGCTCTGCAGTAGAACACAGCAGCCCGTGCCTACGATCAGGGTTCGGGGTGCTACCAACTTTTGCTTTTTTCACCATGTGGAGAACAGTCGGGCCAGAGCAACAGAAATTGACATGTTGCAGCTCAGAATGGCCAAGGGGGGAGGAGGATGCACCACAAAAGCCAAATATATTAATCAAAAGGGGTGCTGAATGCAATGGAGTACATAAGGAATATGGAGGAGAAAAGACATTGCATATAACGCACAACCCATAATATCATGTAAAAAAAGAACCTTTATTGACAGTGCACATAAATTATTTAAAACCAATTAAAACATATAATATAAACCGGATCCTGTACCCACAGGTAAGTAGTAATAGGTAATAGTACAATATTACAATAATACAATCACATGGCCCCGCCACAAGGGGGAAAAACTAATACAGCCTAGTATACCCTAACCAGGACACAATAGAAAATGTCATATATAAGGGTACATAGCCAAATGGCAATAGTGGAGGCTAAAGGGTAGTGACCAGGCACGAAACCATAAACAAGGCTCTATAGAGGGACCAACAACCACATGGTAATCACCCCAACCGCGTAATGTAAATTGTTATATGCCCCTAAGGACATCATCACCCTGCTGGACGACAAGGAATGAAACCTCCATTAAGTACCTGGCAATCCAGGAGTGTGATCAATTCAGAGTAAGAGGCAGCACCCCTTAAAATAGGGTGCAGAAGAGCGGTTGTAGAGAGGCAGTGCAAGTCCTATAGAGCAATAAAAATATATCAAAAGGACAACGCTGCAAGGTCCATAAAAGAGCCAATGCCCGATGTGGGGGGGGGGGGGGCGCGCATACCCGGGGTACAAAGGATCACCCCACGCGTATCGCTGCGGCTTCGTCAGGGAAAGTACAGTGCACTGTAAAAACAGGCTCCTATATAAGGAGACAGGTGAGGGTTACTCACGATCAGATGGGTCGTCGCTGGCGCGCGGTCCGGACCATAATTAGGAGGGCACAGGTGCGTACGCAAGCGCAAAGCATACAAGCCGGGCCTCAGCATAGTAATATTCCCCCTGGGCTTGTGCGCAGGCGCCGGAGCCAGTACGGAGCGACGAGAGGCTCAAGGTAGTACAGCAAATGCACAAACAGTGTTATAACTCGAAATGAGCATGCGCGAGGAGCAATATTGTTTAAATATACCTAAATGGTGATCGGAGCGAAAGGATCAAGAAGCCCCGGCTACCAAAAGGGCAGCCACATGTATGTATATAAGTAACAGAGAATAAAAAAGTGAATAAAAGAGTCAAAAAAAGCCCAACAAGAATGCAAGCCCGAGATTATTATTATATACGGTGTGAAAAAAGTATACCATATTACATACCCAGTTTAACAAAACCACATGAAGCAGAGCAGCATATAGTGAATAGTGAATTGTAATTTGTCCACCAAACACCTAGCCTGGTATGTGTGGGATATATACAGATAAGCACACCCAAGCTAACCATGGAGTGACATTAATGTGTCACAACAATATGTCATACACATATATATAAGCCACATATGTGTACGCACATATAACATGATGAAAACCTGCCCCGAAGGGGACCCATATCGCATGCTAACACATGTATGTGTGGATGGAAAGTGTATTTATGGAGTAGGGAGCCAATTTGTAGCTAAGGACACAGCCTGATATTATCTACCCCTCCCCGAGGGGAGGGGGTGGCTACAGGGCCATGTGCCAGGGACACCCAAGGCCCAGGGAGGGGGGGGGGGGGGAGGGAAGGGGGGGGGGGGGCGGGGGGAGTTGTTAGGGGGGCACAAGTGATAATGTGGGGGTGAAGCCTAGGAGAGAAGGCATCCGCAATACAATACAGGACTTAGAGGAGGTCATAAGGCCAAGATGATAGCAAAAGCCTATCATAATGTTGTATAAGTAATTCAATAGTGCATCGCCAGGCAACACGATGCAAGGATGGACCCAACTGGGGTTCACAGAAGACAAAAGACAACATGGACACATAGAATTGAAATTTAAGTAAATCTGGAATCCAAAAGATGAATGATCAGGGACCCATGATGGTCGACCGGATCGAGGCACCAAAATTACAGTAGTAGTACAGTCCGATCATCCATGATATTCAGAAAGGATGATCCAAGGGAAACCACCATCATCCAAGGAATCCTGTAAACAGCAGCTCCTCATTGAGCCCGAATGGTGAAACGCTGTTCAAATTAAAAATCCATTTTGACTCCTGCTGTAGTAACCATTTGGAACAGGAACCGCCTCTACCATGGCCAACAAATTTCTGGAGACCCAGTACACGTGTATTCGTTGTCCGTCCACGGTGATGCTTCAAGTAGTGGGTGGCAACAGGGGTGATGGATCTACCCTTCTCAAGGTCTGTGGAAGCAAGATTTATAGTTGAGAAATGCTTTTGGACTCTTTTGCGAAGTTCCTGTGTAGTTTGTCCCACATACACAAGATCACAGGGACAAATCAGGCAATACACAACATTTCTAGTTTTGCAGTTTATATAACTGGAGAAAGTGTAGTTCTTATCATCCTGCGGATTGATGAAATAATTGGACACGGGATGCATAAAACTGCAAATATTACATTCACCACAGGGGAATGAACCCCTCAAGGTTGTACCCCTGTTAAGCCTAGTTGTGGGCCTTACAAAATGGCTCCTAGTAATAAGATCCCTTAGATTTGGAGCCCGTCGTGCTGTGATCTGCGGAGTTGGATGCACCATATCCATAGTTTGCAAGTCCAGGGTCAGAGTCGACCAGCGATTCTGTAGTATCTCCCTGATCCTACCCCATTGGTCATTAAAAGTGGTAATAAATCTCACCTTACTGTCCGTACGCTTTGGGGATGGTTGGATCAAAGAGACCTGTGACTCAGATCGCGCTCTCTGGTAAGCCCTGGACAGCACCTTCCCAGGATAGCCACGTGCCCGGAACCTGTTGGTGAGTGATTTGGCCTGTTGTTGGAAATCCTGGTCATCCGAACAATTTCGCCTGACCCGGAGAAACTGGCCCATAGGCACTCCGTTCTTTATATGTTGTGGATGGAAACTCTGGTATTCCAAGAGGCTGTTGGTAGCCGTGTGCTTCCGGAAAAGTGTCGTCGACAGATGATCCCCTTTAATAGAGACAAGAAGGTCCAAGAAGGGCAAGGTAATGGATGAAATATTATGGGTCAAGAAGATGTTAAAAGAATTCATGTTAAGAGAAGCAATGAACTCATCACATTCATCTTTGGGTCCCGCCCATATGAAAAAAACGTCATCAATATAACGATACCAATAGCGGACCCTATCTCTAAAGGTAGTAGAGGGAAAAACCTGGGTGGCCTCCCACCAACCTAAAAATAGGTTAGCGAAGGCCGGCGCACAACGTGCGCCCATAGCAACGCCCGACACCTGCCTATAAAATTTCCTGTCAAAGAGGAAATAGTTGTGCCGGAGCAAAAAGTCCAAAAGATCTATAAGAAAAGAATCATGCATACGATCTGACCTGCCCTGCTTATCCAGAAAATACTCCACTGCGTGCATCCCATCCTCATGTCGGATGTTGGAGTACAATGACTCCACATCGCAAGTGACCAGGAGTGCCCCTGGTGGAAGCTTGACACTTCTACAGATATTAATGAAATTTGAGGTGTCCTGCACAAAGGAGGGTAATCTAGTAACCATAGGCTGGAGGAAGAAATCTACGTAGATGTTGGCCTTCTCACATAAGCTCCCAATACTTGCCACAATAGGTCTTCCGGGCGGTTGGATGGTGGATTTGTGAACTTTGGGTAGCATGTAGAAGGTAGGGATAATCGGGTGTTCAACCCACATAAATTTCTTCTCTTCCATAGAGATGACACATGTTGCAGCTCAGAAAGCCACACCTCATATCAATTTATGGAGCAGAGAAAAGAAACGCAGTGGGCAGGAGATTTCTATAAATCCATCCACTGTGCTTGTACTGAAAAATGGAAAAACACGCTACTTCCAAAACGTTGCAAACACTGACTGTGCACAAACCCTTACAGTCCCAAACCAGATTGAGCATGGTCTTCACTGCTGTCACGATGTCTATGAGAATTCAGACAGGCTGTGCACACGTTGCTTTCTTTTTCATTGCAGTTTTTGTGGAAGAAAAAAAAGCAGCAGCATGTCAATTCTGTTTGTCTTTTGTCCCTGCGTTTTGGAGGACTGGTAGATCAATCCCCCACTGATTCCGGGTCATTGGGGGATTGATCCCCGATGTCTGGTCAGATGCTGGTCCCCATGTAAAGTCTATGGGGACCAGAATCCGGCACATAGGGGTAGGACAAGCCCTACATACTCACCAATCACCGGCGCGGCTGTCAGACTGCTCCTGCGGCCTCTCATTCTTCTTCCTGGGCAGCTCATTAGGCTCATACATATTCCCAGCTTCCCCCGCTCACTGGTGGCTGTGATTAGTTGCAGTCAGATGCGCCCCCACGCTGAATGACAGCTGTCTGACTGCAACCAATCAGACGCCGGTGGGTGGGTCTATATTGTACAGTAAAATAAATAACAGCATGCAGTCCCCTCAATTTTGATACCCAGCGAAGATAAAGCCTCACAACTGGGGGCTGGTATTCTCAGACTGAGGAGGCCTATGGTTATTAGGCTGCCCCCCCAGCCTAAAAATATCAGCCTGCAGCCTCCCGGATTGCCACATCATTAGATGTGACAATCCCAGCACTTTACCCAGATCATCCAGATTGCCCTGGTGTGGTAGTAATCAGGGTAATAAGGAG